>NC_041382.1:492419272-492494759 GCF_002162155.2 Triticum dicoccoides
GCCGCGGCTGGTTCTTCCTTAATTCCAGTGAGCCCCCCACCCCCTGAAAATCGACTGACCCAAAAGTTGATTCAGTCGATTGAAGTGTAGCTAAATCAGAGCAGCATCGCAAGCAAGAGCAAGAGCGAGAGCAGCAACGTGAGCAAGAGCAAGAGCAGACAAAGCAGGGGATCGAGAGCAAGAGCAAAGCAGCAGCGCGAGCGAGAGCTAAAGCAGCAGCAGCTCCTACTGATGTGGACGTCGCCCTCGAGGGAGCGACGTCGTGGAGGAAGTGGCCAGTGACACCGCTGTGGATGGAGCCGCGCTGTGTCGGCTCGGGACCAAGCGCCGGCAGCACCGTGAGATCGAATCAAGAAGAAAATGCGGCGATTAGTGTACAACCTCTTTGGTGGCGCCGATTAGGCAGCAGCTTCATCCGAGAAAACGGTGATGATGATGCTCTTTCGGTGGTGCAGGTGAAGACGGCGGTGTGGGAGTGGAGGTGGCGCGAAAGACGAGGGGAACATCGGGGCAGCTCCTTGGAGGTGGAGGATGATACGTCTCCAACGTATCTATAATTTTTAATTGCTCCATGCTATATTATCTTCTATTTTGGATGTTTATGGGCTTTATTATACACTTTTATATTATTTTTGGGACTAACCTATTAACCCAGAGCCTAGTGCCAGTTTCTGTTTTTTCCTTGTTTTAGAGTATCGCAGAAAAGGAAAATCAAACGGAGTCCAATTGACCTGAAACTTCACGAAACTTATTTTTGGATGGAAAGCAACCCGGGCGACTTGGAGTCCATGTCAAGGAAGCTTCGAGAAAGCCACGAGGTAGGGGGCGCGTCCACCCCCCTGGGCGCGCCCTCCACCCTCGTGGGCCCCTCGTGGCTCCCCTGACGTACTTCTTCCTCCTATATATATCCATATACCCTAAAATGATCGGGGGAGCACAATAGATCGGGAGTTCCACCGCCATAAGCCTCTGTAGCCACCAAAAGCCAATCTAGACCCGTTCCGGCACCCTGCCAGAGGGGGCAATCTCTCTCCGGTGGCCATCTTCATCATCCCGCTGCTCTCTATGACGAGGAGGGGGTAGTTCTCCCTCGGGGCTGAGGGTATGTACCATTAGCTATGTGTTTGATCTCTCTCTCTCTTGTGTTCTCGAGGTGATACGATCTTGATGTATCGTGAGCTTTGCTATTATAGTTGGATCTTATGATGTTTTCTCCGCCCTCTACTCTCTTGTAATGGATTGAGTTTTCCCTTTGAAGTTATCTTATCGGACTGAGTCTTTAAAGAATTGAGAACACTTGATGTATGTCTTGCCGTGCGTATCTGTGGTGACAATGGGATATCACGTGATTCACTTGATGTATGTTTTGGTGATCAACTTGCGGGTTCCGCCCATGAACCTATGCATAGGGGTTGGCACACGTTTTTGTCATGATTCTCCGGTAGTAACTTTGAGGCACTCTTTGAGGTTCTATGTGTTGGTTGAATAGATGAATCTGAGATTGTATGATGCGTATCGTACAATCATACCCACAGATACTTGAGGTGACATTGGAGTATCTAGGTGACATTAGGGCTTTGTTTGATTTGTGTCTTAAGGTGTTATTCTAGTACGAACTCTAGGGCTGTTTGTGACACTTATAGGAATAGCCCAACAGATTGATTGGAAAGAATAACTTTGAGGTGGTTTCGTACCCTACCATAATCTCTTCGTTCATTCTACGCTATTAGTGACTTTGGAGTGACTATTTGTTGCATGTTGAGGGATAGTTATGTGATCCAATTATGTTATTATTGTTGAGAGAACTTGCACTAGTGAAAGTATGAACCCTAGGCCTTGTTTCCTAGCATTGCAATACTGTTTATGCTCACTTTTATCATTTGCTACCTTGCTGTTTTTATATTTTCAGATTAAAAATACCATTATCTACTATCCATATTGCACTTGTATCACCATCTCTTCGCCGAGCTAGTGCACCTATACAATTTACTATTGTATTGGGTGTGTTGGGGACACAAGAGACTCTTTGTTATTTGGTTGCAGGGTTGCTTGAGAGAGACCATCTTCATCCTACGCCTCTTACGGATTGATAAACCTTAGGTCATCCACTTGAGGGAAATTTGCTACTGTCCTATAAACCTCTGCACTTGTAGGCCCAACAACGTCTATAACCAGATGGTTGTGTAGTAGACATCAAGCTCTTTTCTGGCGCCGTTGCCGGGGAGGTTAGCAATTGAAGGTATATCTTTAGATCTTGCAATTGAGTCTTTTAGTTTCTTGTTTTATCACTAGTTTAGTTTATAAAATAAAATTACAAAAAAATGGAATTAAGTTTGCCTCATACGCTTCATCTTTTTAATATCTTTCGTGAGTATGATGGAAAGGAAAATTGTGCCAAAGTGTTAGAAGAAGAATGCATTAAAATGTTTGGCACTAAATCTTTGAATGATGAGCATGATTGCAATGTTGTTAGTATGAATTCTTTGAATATCCATGATGCTAATGATATGCAAAGCCACAATCTTGGTAATGCTACGTTTGATGAAGATGATATTTTTAGTCCCCCAAGTTTTGATGTGCAAATTTATTATGATGAGAGCATGTCTACTATCTCTAATGATTATTGTGATGACTTGTATGCTATAAAGAATAATGATATCCATGAAACATGTCATCATGATTTTAGTTTTCAATTGGATTATGCCTCACATGGTAATTATTTTTGTTGAGTTTGCTCCCACTATTATTCATGAGAAGAATTTTGCTTGTGTGGAGAGTAATAAAATTTCTATGCTAGTAGATCATGAAAAGAATGCTTTATGTGATAGTTATATTGTTGGATTCATTCATGATGCTACTGAAAATTATTATGAGGGAGGAATATATGCTTGTAGGAATTGCAATGATATGAAGTTTCCTCTCTATGTGCTTAAAGTTTTAAAGTTATGCTTGTTTTGCCTTCCTATGCTAGTTGATTATTGTTACCATAAGTTGTTTTCTCACAAAATCCCTATGCATAGGAAGTGGGTTAGACTTAAATGTGTTAGTCATATTCTTCATGATGCTCGCTTTATGTTTCAATTCTTATCTTTTATGTGAGCATCATTGAATTCATCATGCCTAGCTAGGGGCGTTAAACGATAGCGCTTGTTGGGAGGCAACCCAACTTTATTTTTGTTCCTTGCTTTTTGCTCCTGTTTAGTAATAAATAATTTATCTAGCCTCTGTTATGGTTGAGTTTCTATGTTTTAATTAGTGTTTGTGCCAAGTAGAACCGTTGGGAAGACTTGGGGAAAGTCTTGTTGATCATGCTGTAAAAAATAGAAACTTTAGCGCTTACGAGAATTGCTGCCATTTTTTATTGGAGAGTGATATTTAGTTAATTATTTTTTCAGATGATTAATAGATAAATTCCTCAGGTCCAGCAATTTATTTTAGAATTTTTGGGGTTCCAGAAGTGTCCGTTTTCTCCAGATTACTACAGACTGTTCTGTTTTTGACAGATTCTGTTTTCAATGTGTTGCTTACTTATTTTGATGAATCTATGGCTAGTAAAAGAGTTTATAAACCATAGTGAATTTGGAATACAGTAGGTTTAACACCAATATAAATAAAGAATGAGTTCATTACAGTACCTTGAAGTGGTGTTTTCTTTCGCTAACGGAGCTTACGAGTTTACTGTTAAGTTTTGTGTTGTGAAGTTTTCAAGTTTTGGGTAAGATTCAATGGACTATGGAATAAGGAGTGGAAAGAGCCTAAGCTTGGGGATGCCCAAGGCACCCCAAGGTAATATTCAAGTACAACCAAGAGCCTAAGCTTGGGGATGCCCCGGAAGAAATCCCCTCTTTCGTCTTCGTTCATCGGTAACTTTACTTGGAGCTATATGTTTATTCGCTACATGATATGTGTTTTGCTTGGAGCGTCATTTTATTTTCTTTTATTTTTCTTGCTGTTTGAATAAAATACCAAGATCTGAAATTATTAAATGTTAGATAGTCTTCATATAGTTGCATAATTGTTTGACTACTCATTGATCTTCACTTATATCTTTCGGAGTAGTTTGTCATTTGCTCTAGTGCTTCACTTATATCTTTTTAGAGCACGGTGGTGGTTTTATTTTGTAGAAATAGATGAATTCTCGTGCTTCACTTATATTATTTTGAGAGTCGTAAATAGCATGGTAATTTGCTTAAATAATCCTAATATGCTAGGCATCCAAGAATAGTAAAAACTTTCATATAAGTGCATTGAATACCAAGAGAAGTTTGATGCTTGATGATTGTTTTGAGATATGGAGGTAATAATATCAAAGTCGTGCTAGTTGAGTAGTTGTGAATTTGGGAAAGGCTTGTGTTGAAGTTTGCAAGTCCCGTAGCATGCACGTATGGTGAATATTGTGTAACAAATTTGAAACATGAGGTCTTATTTGATTGTCTTCCTTATGAGTGGCGGTCGGGGACGAGCGATGGTCTTTTCCAACCAATCTATCCCCCTAATAGCATGCGCATAGTGCTTGGTTTTTGATGACTTGTAGATTTTTGCAATAAGTATGTGAGTTCTTTATGACTAATGTTGAGTCCATGGATTATACGCACTCCCACCCTTCCATCATTGCTAGCCTCTTCGGTACCGTGCATTGCCCTTTCTCACATTGACAGTTGGTGCAAACTTCGCCGGTGCATCCAAACCCCGTGATATGATACGCTCTTTCACACATAAACCTCCTTATATCTTCCTCAAAACAGCCACCATACCTACCTATTATGGCATTTCCATAGCCATTCCGAGATATATTGCCATGCAACTTTCCACCGTTCCGTTTATTATGACACGCATCATCATTGTCATATTGCTTTGCATGATCATGTAGTTGACATCGTATTTGTTGCCAAGCCACCGTTCATAATTTTTCATACATGTCACTCTTGATTCATCACAATACCGGTACACCACCGGAGGCATTCATATAGAGTTATATCTTGTTCTAGTATCGAGTTGTAATCTTTGAGTTGTAAATAAATAGAAGTGTGATGATCATCATTAATAGGGCATTGTCCCCTAAAAAAACAGAAAGGCCAAATAAAAAAGGGGAAGGCCCAAATAAAAAAAGGCCAAATAAAAAAAAGAAAGGCCAAATAAAAAAATAAAAAATAAAATAAAAGGGACAATGCTACTATCCTTTTTTCCACACTTGTGCTTCAAAGTAGCACCATGATCTTCATGATAGAGAGTCTCTTGTTTTGTCACTTCATATACTAGTGGGAAATTTTCATTATAGAACTTTGCTTGTATATTCCAACAATGGGCCTCCTCAAGTGCCCTAGGTCTTCGTGAGCAAGCAAGTTGGATGCACACCCACTTAGTTTCTTTTGTTGAGCTTTCATACATTTATAGCTCTAGTGCATCCGTTGCATGGCAATCCCTACTCCTTGCATTAACATCAATCGATGGGCATGTCCATAGCCAATTGATTAGCCTCGTTGATGTGAGACTTTCTCCTTTTTTGTCTTCTCCACATAACCCCCATCATCATATTCTATTCCACCCATAGTGCTATGTCCATGGCTCGCGCTCATATATTGCGTGAAAGTTTATAGGTTTGGGATTACTATAGTATGAAACAATTGCTTGGCTTGTCATCGGGGTTGTGCATGATGAGAGCATTCTTGTGTGACGAAAATGGAGCATGACTAAACTATATGATTTTGTAGGGATGAACTTTCTTTGGCCATGTTATTTTGAGAAGACATAATTGCTAAGTTAGTATGCTTGAAGTATTATTATTTTTATGTCAATATGAACTTTTATCTTGAATCTTTCGGATCTGAATATTCATGCCAAAATTAAGAAGAATTACATTGAAATTATGCCAAGCAGCACTCCGCATCAAAAATTCTGTTTTTATCATTTACCTACTCGAGGACGAGCAGGAATTAAGCTTGTGGATGCTGATACGTCTCCAACGTATCTATAATTTTTGGTTGCTCCATGCTATATTATCTTCTATTTTGGATGTTTATGGGATTTATTATACACTTTTATATTATTTTTGGGACTAACCTATTAACCCAGAGCCCAGTGCCAGTTTCTGTTTTTTCCTTGTTTTAGAGTAGAGAAAAGGAAAATCAAACGGAGTCCAATTGACCTGAAACTTCACGGAAATTATTTTTTGGAAGGAAAGCAACCCGGGAGACTTGGAGTCCACGTCAAGGAAGCTTCGAGGAAGCCACGAGGTAGGGGGGCGCGCCCACCCCCTGGGCGCGCCCTCCACCCCCGTGGGCCCCTCGTGGCTCCCCTGACGTACTTCTTCCTCCTATATATATATATATCCATATACCCTAAAACGATCGGGGAGCGCAATAGATCGGGAGTTCTGCCGCCATAAGCCTCCGTAGCCACCAAAAGCCAATCTAGACCCGTTCCAGCACCCTGCCGGAGGGGGCAATCTCTCTCTAGTGGCCATATTGATCATCCCGGTGCTCTCCATGACGAGGAGAGAGTAGTTCTCCCTCGGGGCTGAGGGTATGTACCAGTAGCTATGTGTTTGATCTCTCTCTCTCTCTCTCTCTCTCTCGTGTTCTTGAGGTGATACGATCTTGATGTATCGCGAGCTTTGCTATTATAGTTGGATCTTATGATGTTTTCTCCCCCCTCTACTCTCTTGTAATGGATTGAGTTTTCCCTTTGAAGTTATCTTATCGGATTGAGTCTTTAAAGATTTGAGAACACTTGATGTATGTCTTGTCGTGCGTATCTGCGGTGACAATGGGATATCACGTGATTCACTTGATGTATGTTTTGGTGATCAACTTGCGGGTTCCGCCCATGAACCTATGCATAGGGGTTGGCACGCGTTTTCGTCGTGATTCTCCGGTAGGAACTTTGGGGCACTCTTTGAGGTTCTATGTGGTGGTTGAATAGATGAATCTGAGATTGTGTGATGCATATCGTATAATCATACCCACGGATACTTGAGGTGACATTGGAGTATCTAGGTGACATTAGGGTTTTGTTTGATTTGTGTCTTAAGGTGTTATTCTAGTACGAACTCTAGGGCTGTTTGTGACACTTATAGGAATAGCCCAACGGATTGATTGGAAAGAATAACTTTGAGGTGGTTTCGTACCCTACCATAATCTCTTCGTTTGTTCTCCGCTATTAGTGACTTTGGAGTGACTCTTTGTTGCATGTTGAGGGATAGTTATGTGATCCAATTATGTTATTATTGTTGAGAGAACTTGCACTAGTGAAAGTATGAACCCTAGGCCTTGTTTCCTAGCATTGCAATACCGTTTATGCTCACTTTTATCATTCGCTACCTTGCTGTTTTTATATTTTCAGATTACAAATACCTTTATCTACTATCCATATTGCACTTGTATCACCATCTCTTCACCGAACTAGTGCACCTATACAATTTACCATTGTATTGGGTGTGTTGGGGACCCAGGAGACTCTTTGTTATTTGGTTGCAGGGTTGCTTGAGAGAGACCATCTTCATCCTACGCCTCATACGGATTGATAAATCTTAGGTCATCCACTTGAGGGAAATTTGCTACTGCCCTACAAACCTCTACACTTGGAGGCCCAACAACGTCTACAAGAAGAAGGTTGTGTAGTAGACATCAGAGGACGGGGTGGCTGAACCGGTGGGATGACCAGATCGATGACGGATCCTCATCTGGTATGGTGGATGAGGGACGTCGAGGTGTTGTTGTGGAGGACATCGTCGGGGAAGGGGCTCCGGCTGGGTGGCAGACGGAGGAGGGTGTTCGCGGGTTTTTCCGGCCTCGGTGTACGAATGGGTGGACAGATGGGATGGGAGTGGAGAACCATGGCTTAGGGACGCGCTTGTCCGAAATGTGGGGTAAGTTATGAAAGTACCCCCACCGATTTGAGGCGGTTCTTCCGGTTCAAGGGTATCAGGGGCATTTCGCGTGTCGGGATTTCACAGGAGGTGGGAGTTTTCGCGCGCGTTGTAATTTTGGAATAGCAAGGCATGGGTTGAGATGGAGGGTGTTGTCGGAGCACAACGAGACAAAGATATATCTTAAATATTTCGGGCTAACAAGGCGCGGGTTGAAATTTCCGGACAATCCTAATATGTACTGTACCAAATCAATTCGCACTACAAATGTCATTTAAAACTTTGAATTCATGTTTTGTTCAATTAAAATATCTCGCTACGTGTATAATGCATGCAACCTACTACTTGAATGAACGTTTTAGTGCATTCCAAACGTATATACTACCGCTTTAATATGAACTAAATTTGAATTCGTTTCTCTATTTGAATAAGATCTACAATAATGATTGCTGTGAAGTCAAAGCATTCAAATTCATTCCTCTATTTTAATAAGATCTAGAACCATCATTATTGTCAAGTTAAACCATCGTTTGTGTATTATCTTCACAGCACACCACATGATTAGTCTCGAGTTACATATGAACTATGTGTACTATATGAACTCGAACTTGATTTTTTGAATCCACTTTATGTTGATTTCAAATCATAGTACATTTCAAGCTCTAGCTAGATCTTCATAATCTAAACCATGTCTCATATTTATAATGTGTTTATCACATTATGTATGGTGCCCCGCCCCCTACGCCTACAAGTATTTAGATGTGAGTTGCAAACACCACACATTACCACAAGTTCAAATAAAATGTGAGAATGTTCGATATATAGTATTGTTTAGATTGTTCGATAAGTTTTAAGATGCAAACACCACACATTATCAAAAATTCAAATAAAATGTGAGATTGTTCAATGTATAGTATGCTTTAGATTGTTCGGCATTTAGTTGTGAGTTGCAAACGCCATGCATTATCACATTATGGTATAACATGTGAAAAACAACAACACGCGTATCACCGCTATATTCATGCATGCATATGTTTAAAACACTATGATCTCCTATTAAAATATATGAATCCACTTTCATATCAAATTATGATCTTTGTTAGTCTCTTACACCCACACAATCCTCTAACCTTTGTAGCTACCACTAACTTTCTCTCGTGCATGCACACGCCCTCCCCGCCCCCCTCCCTCAGCATTCTATCCATGGCACACATTCATTTTTTTCTTTAGGTCGCTCTCCCACAGTCTCCACAACTCCTTTCCGACACACACCGATCGATAAACATCTCCAGCGATGTCTGCCTACAACATACACACGCACCTTCAATCTCCTCCTTTATGTGTCCTTACCTCGTGTCTCTCATACGGTCCCACACACGTGTAAACTCTCGCCCCTCTTTCCATCGATCTCACAACTGCACACTCCTCCCCCTATCTAGCTAGTAGCTGGGCCTCTCGCACCACCTCCTAGCTCCATTCTCTCTATCTATCCGTCTCGTCGGGCCTTATTTGCCTCTAACAAATGGACGTACACCGACCGATCTCCCGCTATACATATAGCTAGCTAGGTCCTTATAACTCGTTTTTCCCCACGTGTCGACCGATCTACCTCATCAGTTATGTCTCTGCCATCCTCCGACAAACAACAATTGATCTACCGATCTAGTTTGGTTTGCTTACCAAACACATGGTTCCCCGTCATCATCCATGGATGCGTCCTGACGGATCTATCACGCACAGGCACACACAGAAACACATCCCCACTCTTATTGATAATATTGCAGTTCCACCCTCAGTTTGTCTAGTAGGCCTCTCCCACCATCTTCGAGAAGCAACTCCATCACCCATCCAACACTCTACCCCTCTCCCTCCCTCCCTCTCTCCTCTCTCTCTATCCCATACTATTTCTCCTCCTTCAGTTATGTATGGATGTCGACCGATCTCCCTCAAGACATAGCTAGGTCTCTCCTTCTCAACACATATACGAGTCGTTCGACCTCTATAGTTAGGCCTCTGCCTACCCCTCCCCCCACCCCCTCCCCCCCACACACACCGATACATCGAGCGCTCTAGTCATGTCTCCCTGCCACACACAAACTTGACCTGTGCCCTCTGACGTTCCGGTAGGTCAGTCTCCCTATATATTTGACTTGCACACTGATACGTCTCCAATGTATCTGTAATTTTTGATTGCTCCATGCTATATTATCTACTGTTTTGGACAATATTGGGCTTTATTATCCACTATTATATTATTTTTGGGACTAACCTATTAACCGGAGGCCCAACCCAAAATTGCTATTTTTTTGCCTATTTCAGTGTCTTGAAGAAAAGGAATATCAAACAGAGTCGAAACGAAATGAAACCAACTGGAGAAGTTATTTTTGGAAGGAAAGCTACTGGAAAAACTTGGAGTGCACGTCAGGAAAGGAACGAGGGAGCCACGAGGCAGGGGGCGCGCCCACCCCCCTAGGGCGCGCCCTCCACCCTCGTGGGCCCCTCGTGGCTCCCCTGACGTATTTCTTTCACCCATATATACCCACATACCCTAAAACTATCGAGGAGCAAAATAGATCGGGAGTTCCGCCGCCAGAAGCCTCCGTAGACACTGAAAGCCAATCTAGACCCGTTCCGGCACCCTGATGGAGGGGGAATCCCTCTCCGGTGGCCATCTTCATCATCCCGGTGCTCTCCATGACTAGGAGGGAGTAGTTCTTCCTCGGGGCTGAGGGTATGTACCAGTAGCTATGTGTTTGATCTCTCTCTCTCTCTCTCTCTCTCGTGTTCTTGAGGTGATACGATCTTGATGTATCACAAGCTTTGCTATTATAGTTGGATTTTATGATGTTTCTCCCCCTCTACTCTCTTGTAATGGATCGAGTTTTCCCTTTGAAGTTATCTTATCGGATTGAGTCTTTAAGGATTTGAGAACACTTGATGTATGTCTTGTGTGGGATACCCATGGTGACAATGGGGTATTCTATTGATCCACTTGATGTATGTTTTGGTGATCAACTTGCGGGTTCCGCCCATGAACCTATGCATAGGGGTTGGCACACGTTTTCGTCTTGACTCTCCGGTAGAAACTTTGGGGCACTCTTTGAGGTTCTATGTGTTGGTTGAATAGATGAATATGAGATTGTGTGATGCATATCGTATCATCGTACCCACGGATACTTGAGGTGACATTGGAGTATCTAGGTGACATTAGGGTTTTGGTTGATTTGTGTCTTAAGGTGTTATTCTAGTACGAACTCTGGGGCTGTTTGTGACACTTATAGGAATAGCCCAACGGATTGATTGGAAAGAATAACTTTGAGGTGGTTTCGTACCCTACCATAATTTGTTCGTTCGTTCTCCACTATTAGTGACTTTGGAGTGACTCTTTGTTGCATGTTGAGGGATAGTTATATGATCCAATTATGTTATTATTGTTGAGGGAACTTGCACTAGCAAAAGTATGAACCATAGGCGTTGTTTCAACGCATTGCAATACCGTTTACGCTCACTTTTATCATTAGTTACCTTGCTTTTTTATATTTTTAGATTACAAATACCTTTATCTACCATCCATATACCACTTGTATCACCATCTCTTCGCCGAACTAGTGCACCTATACAATTTACCATTGTATTGGGTGTGTTGGGGACACAAGAGACTCTTTGTTATTTGGTTGTAGGGTTGCTTGAGAGAGACCATCTTCATCCTACGACTCCTACGGATTGATAAACCTTAGGTCATCCACTTGAGGGAAGTTTGCTACTGTCCTACAAACCTCTGCACTTGCAGGCCCAACAACGTCTACAAAAAGAAGGTTGTGTAGTAGACATCAAGCTCTTTTCTGGCGCCGTTGCCGGGGAGGTGAGTACTTGAAGTTATATCTTTAGATCTTGTAACCGAGTCTTTTAGTTTCTTGTTTTATCACTAGTTTGGTTTATAAAAGAAAACTACAAAAAATATGGAATTGAGTTTGCCTCATATGCTTCATCTTTTTAATATCTTTCGTGAGTATGATGGAAAGGAAAACTGTGCTCAAGTGCTAGAGGAAGAAGTCTATAAAATGTTTGGCACTAAATCTTTAAATGATGAGCATGATTGCAATGTTGTTAGTACGAATCCTTTGAATATCCATGATACTAATGATGATTGCACTAGTTATGATGAAAATGTCTCCTATAAACATGTCAATTTTTGTGGAGTGCATTGGGTTTGCAAGTACACACCAAATAGGGAAGATAGATATTGCAAGAGGCATAAGTACTTAGAAACTAAATTATTGCAAGAAAGGCTAGATGTTTGTGCTGAAGATTTAAATTTTCTTGGCCATACTTGTGAGCTTTGTAATGAACGTGGTCATTTAACTATCCGATGCAAATTGTTTCATGATCTAATCGTGTCCAAAAATTGTGATGACTTGATTTCCCTTGCACATTATAATGAACTTAGTTTTCTTATGGGCTACGAAGAAATGAAACGTATAACTAAGGATATTCCAAAATTTTCCCTTAATAGAGTTCTTCATTTTGATCTAGAGGAAATTTATATGTATTGTGCGGTGAATTGTATTGAAAATCCTTATATTGCCAACTACATAAAGAAAAGAAAACAAATAGAACATGAAGAGAATACTAATGAAAGGGAAGAGACTTCCCAATACCCTCCTATTATTTCTTATGATGAATCAGGTAACGAGGAAGAGCCTCCTATTCAACCAATATCATTAATAAGGATCTCCAAAAAGAGGATTGAACCCACACATGATGTGGTGAAGAAGAAGAAAAGAAAAAGGAAGAGAGGTAAAAAGATATCTCTCCCGAATAGTGCTGCTCCTATTACTATTGTGCCTCATGAAAATATAATTGTGGAAGATAATGATACTTCTTATGATCTTGAAAATCTTTTTGACACTTGCTTGAAAGAATATGATAATTGCTATACTATTGGTGCTATCCATACTATTGATGATGGAAGTGATTATGCTTATGATATGAAAAGGCCCAAGCTTGGGGATGCTATGTTTGATGAAGATGATGTTTTTGAGAATATATTTGCTGTAATTAATGTTTGTCCCAAGCTTGGGGAAGTTATGACTAATGTGTTGTTTGCTTATTTTGATGAATCTATGAGTAGTATCGGAGGGTATGAACCATATATAAGTTGGAATACAGTAGATATTACACCAAATGAATTTATAATGAGTTCACAACAGTACCTAAGTGGTGATTTATTTTCTTATACTAACGGAGCTTACGAGTTTTCTGTTAAGTTTTGTGTTGTGAAGTTTTCAAGTTTTGGGTAAAGATTCGATGGACTATGGAATAAGGAGTAGCAAGAGCCTAAGCTTGGGGATTCCCAAGGCACCCCAAGGTAATATACAAGGACACCAAAAAGCCTAAGCTTGGGGATGCCCCGGAAGGCATCCCCTCTTTCGTCTTCATTCATCGGTAACTTTATTTGGAGCTATATTTTTACTCGCCACATGATATGTGTTTTGCTTGGAGCGTCATTTTATTTTATTTTGTTTTGATTTATGTTTAAATAAAGTATCAAGGTATGAAATTATTAAATGGGAGAGTCTTCACATAGTTGCATAATTATTCGACTACTCATTGATCTTCACTTATATCTTTTGGAGTAGTTTGTCATTTGCTCTAGTGCTTCACTTATATCCTTTTAGAGCATGGTGGTGGTTTTATTATATAGAAATAGATGAACTCTCATGCTTCACTTAGATTATTTTGAGAGTCTTAAATAGCATGGTAATTTTCTTAAATAATCCTAATATGCTAGGCATCCAAGAATAGTAAAAAATTTCCTATGAGTGTTTTGAATACTAAGAGAAGTTTGATGCTTGATGATTGTTTTGAGATATGGAGGTAATAATATCAAAGTCGTGCTAGTTGAGTAGTTGTGAAATTGAGAAATTCTTGTGTTGAAGTTTGCAAGTCCCGTAGCATGCACGTATGGTAAACGTTGTGTAACAAATTTGAAACATGAGGTGTTATTTGATTGTCCTCCTTATGAGTGGCGGTCAGGGACGAGCGATGGTCTTTTCCTACCAATCTATCCCCCTAGGAGCATGCGCGTAGTGCCGAGGTTTTTGATGACTTGTAGATTTTTGCAATAAGTATGTGAGTTCTTTATGACTAATGTTGAGTCCATGGATTATACGCACTCTCACCCTTCCATCCTTGCTAGCCTCTTCGGTACCGTGCATTGCCCTTTCTCACATTGAGAGTTGGTGCAAACTTCGCCGGTGCATCCAAACCCCGTGTTATAATACACTCTTTCACACATAGACCTCCTTATATCTTCCTCAAAACATCCACCATACCTACCTATTATGGCATTTCCATAGCCATTCCGAGATATATTGCCATGCAACTTTCCACCATTCCGTTTATCATGACACATTCATCATTGTCATATTGCTTTGCATGATCATGTAGTTGACATCGTATTTGTAGCAAAGCCACCGATCATAATTCTTTCATACATGTCACTCATGAGTCATTGCACATACCGGTACACCGCCGGAGGCCTTCATATAGAGTCATACTTTCTTCTAGTATCGAGTTGTAATCATTGAGTTGTAAATAAATAGAAGTGTGATGATCATCATTTTCTAGAGCATTGTCCCAAGTGAGGAATAAAAAAAGAGAAAGGCCATAAAAAAGAGAGAGAAGGCCCCCAAAAAATAGAAAAGCCATAAAGAAAGAGAAGGCCCCAAAAAATGAGAGAAAAAGAGAGAAGGGACAATGCTACTATCCTTTGCCACACTTGTGCTTCAAAGTAGCACCATAATCTTCATGATAGAGAGTCTTTTGTTTTGTCACTTTCATATACTAGTGGGAATTCTCATTATAGAACTTTGCTTGTATATTCCAACAATGGGCCTCCTCAAGTGCCCTAGGTCTTCGTGAGCAAGCAAGTTGGATGCACACCCACTTAGTTTCTTTTGTCGAGCTTTCATACATTTATAACTCTAGTGTATCCGTTGCATGGCAATCCCTACTCCTTGCAGTAACATCAATCGATGGGCATCTCCATAGCCCATTGATTAGCCTCGTTGATGTGAGACTTTCTCCTTTTTTGTCTTCTCCACATAACCCCCCTCATTATATTATATTCCACCCATAGTGTTATATCCATGGCTCGCGCTCATATATTGCGTGAAAGTTTATAGGTTTGAGATTACTAAAGTATGAAACAATTGGTTGGCTTGTCATCGGGGTTGTGCATGATGAGAGCATTCTTGTGTGACGAAAATGGAGCATGACTAAACTGTATGATTTTGTAGGGATGAACTTTCTTTGGCCATGTTATTTCGAGAGGACATAATTGCTTAGTTATTATGCTTGAAGTATTATTATTTTTATGTCAATATGAACTCTAATCTTGAATCTTTCGGATCTGAATATTCATGCCACAATGAAGAAGAATTACATTGAAATTATGCCAAGTAGCACTCCGCATAAAAAATTCTGTTTTCATCATTTACCTACTCGAGGACGAGCAGAAATTAAGCTTGGGGATGCTTGATACGTCTCCAACGTATCTATAATTTTTGATTGCTCCATGCTATATTATCTACTATTTTGGACAAGAGTGGGCTTTATTATCCACTTCTATATTATTTTTGGGACTTACCTATTATCCGGAGGCCCAGCCCAGAATTGCTGTTTTTTGCCTATTTCAGTGTTTTGAAGAAAAGGAATATCAAACAGAGTCGAAACGGAATGAAACCAACTGGAGAAGTTATTTTTGGAAGGAAAGCTACTGGAAAAACTTGGATTGCACGTCAGGAAAGGAACGAGGGAGCCACGAGGCAGGGGGCGCGCCCTCCACCCTCGTGGGCCCCTCATGGCTCCCCTGATGTATTTCTTTCACCCATATATACCCACGTACCCTAAAACTATCGAGGAGCACAATAGATCGGGAGTTCCGCCGCCAGAAGCCTCTTTAGCCACCGAAAGCCAATCTAGACCCGTTCCGGCACCCTGCCGGAGGGGGAATCCCTCTCCGGTGGCCATCTTCAGCATCCCGGTGCTCTCCATGACGAGGAGGGAGTAGTTCTCCCTCGGGGCTGAGGGTATGTACCAGTAGCTATGTGTTTGATCTCTCTCTCTCTCTCTCTCTCGTGTTCTTGAGGTGATACGATCTTGACGTATCGCGAGCTTTGCTATTATAGTTGGATTGTATGATGTTTATCCCCCCTCTACTCTCTTGTAATGGATTGAGTTTTCCCTTTGAAGTTATCTTATCGGATTGAGTCTTTAAGTATTTGAGAACAGTTGATGTATGTCTTGCGTGGGATACCCGTGGTGACAATGGGTTATTCTATTGATCTACTTGATGAATGTTTTGGTGATCAACTTGCCGGTTCCGCCCATGAACCTATGCATAGGGGTTGGCACACATTTTTGTCTTGACTCTCCGGTAGAAACTTTGGGGCACTCTTTGAGGTTCTATGTGTTGGTTGAATAGATGAATATGAGATTGTGTGATGCATATCGTATAATCATACCCACGGATACTTGAGGTGACATTGGAGTATCTAGGTGACATTAGGGTTTTGGTTGATTTCTGTCTTAAGGTGTTATTCTAGTACGAACTCTAGGGCTGTTTGTGACACTTATAGGAATAGCCCAACGGATTTATCGGAAAGAATAACTTTGAGGTGGTTTCGTACCCTACCATAATCTCTTCGTTCGTTCTCCGCTATTAGTGACTTTGGAGTGACTCTTTGTTGCATGTTGAGGGATAGTTATATGATCCAATTATGTTATTATTGTTGAGGGAACTTCCACTAGCAAAAGTATGAACCCTAGGCCTTGTTTCAACGCATTGCAATACCGTTTACACTCACTTTTATCATTAGTTACCTTGCTGTTTTTATATTTCAGATTACAAATACCTTTATCGACCATCCATATACCACTTGTATCACCATCTCTTCGCCGAACTAGTACACCTATACAATTTACCATTGTATTGGGTGTGTTGGGGACACAAGAGATTCTTTGTTATTTGGATGCAGGGTTGCTTGAGAGAGACCATCTTCATCCTACGCCTCCTACGGATTGATAGGCCCTAGGTCATCCACTTGAGGGAAATTTGCTACTGTCCTACAAACCTCTGCACTTGGAGGCCCAACAACGTCTACAAGAAGAAGGTTGTGTAGTAGACATCACACACACACAATTTCGATGGCTCTCTTCATCGATCTCGCACCCACCCACTTGATCCTATCTTTGACTCTATCGATACCTATGACCCCTCCCTCTCTTCTAGTGGATCGCTCGGCCCTCTATATATGATATGGATAGGCCTCCATTTCACACACATTGCATGCAAAATTTTGTTTGAGATGTCATCGACACATATCCCCACAAATACATTCACGAAATCAACCTCCCCCCCCCAAAACAAAAAACACTCACGAACGCACAAGCCATTTGTCTAGGTTTGTATCTCTCACACACACCCACGTAGGTGGGGGACGTGCACGAAGAGAAGAGGTGCACGCACGGCGCATGTACTCCCGTCTGTTTCCCAACCACACCCGCGCGGGTACACGGTGGAGCTCATTTCTGTACGAAAAGGCAGCCCATGTGGTAATTTGACACGTGTACTGGTTGTCTACTAGATGGAGGGAGGATCCTCTACCATGGGTGAACAAACAAATTGCGACTTGACGCGTTGTGTTAAAAAAGAGGCAAACCATGTGGGGCCTACCTTAGAGGCAAGGCTCTATACACTGGAGTACCTTTTATGTGTCTCGTCAACTCGCAGAACGAGGAGAAGCTTTCTTAGTACGCTGTCTCCCCCGCCCACGGGCGCGGTGGCTTGTAGGATGAGGTGAAACTTGCTTACTAGTAGTAGTACTGTACGCCTTACGCCCGCTCCCCCGCCCACGCGCGCGGTGGCTCGCAGGACAAGGAGAAAATTTTACTACTCCCTCCGTTTACTCCTCGTCCCTACTACCTTGGTTAGAGAGATTATCATATTGTTTGGAATATATATGTCCTTTAGTAGATTTCAATATGAACTACTAGTACATACTCCAAACACTAATGTATATAGACGTATTTTAGAGTGTAGATTCACTCATTTTGCTCCATATGTAGTCCATATTGAGGCCCTGTTTGGTTCATAAGTCCTAGGACTTTTTCTAGTCCCAACTAAAAAGTCTCTACTCCTTAAAAAGTCCCTCCCTGTTTGTTTCCAGTGACTAAAAAGTCCCTAGTCCCTCCCTAGAGGTTATTGAATGACCATGTTACCCCCAGTATATAGAAAAATAACAACCAAACAACACCATGGGGCGGCGGGGCAATGGGTCCAGGGAGGGGCATTGTTGGAAAAGTCCCAAAAAAGACTCTCCTTGAGAGTCTTCTTCATTATGTCCCAAAAAGCAAGTTTTAGTCCCTACTAGTCCCTCCTGTTTGGTTTAAAAGTCTCTAAGAGGGACTTTTTGTAGTCCCTACACTAAAAAGTCCCTGGAAACAAACACCCCCTGCATAAAGTTGGGACACTTATTTTGGAATGGAGGGAGTACATATTTTCTATGATCTGTCAATCATTGAGACGCAACAGCATGCATGTTAGTCTCCTTTGTATTTGATGAAATGTTGCAATGGGCAACCTTGGACGCAACATACATGTAACAGAAGCTGGAAGCTTCATAGCATTGTACTATCTCGCTGATAAATTACAGTAAGTACTATACTAGTACTTCCTCCATTCCTAAATATAAGTCTTTGTAGAGATTTCACCATGAACCACATACGATGTATATAGAGGCATTTTAAGTGTAGATTCATTCATTTTGTTCCGTATGTAGTCCACCTAGTGGAATCTCTACAAAGACTTATATTTAGGAACGGAGGGAGTACTATGTAAAGAGTTAGGTGTTGCACGGTGTCCAGAAAATAGGGTGATAGTGTGAGGTGGGCCATGTAATCACTAAGCCTGCGTGTTTTCACTACTCTTGCACTCCTCTGCCGTAAGAATGGAGAAAATTGTAATCTAGTAGTACCTCCTTTCGCCGAAAGCGTGGGACATCCAGCAGTCCTACTACCTCAGTAATAATGACCAATGAGCCGTCAAATCACATAGACACAACAGTAAGTTGGACGGACGAAGCAACCATCACTCTTGAATCCGCTTCTCCCTTCAACGCAGGCGCCAGTGAGAGGTCGCGTCCGCTCTGCCCGGGCATGAATGCGACACCGATTCTGTGGAGCGGCGCTGACCGTTTCGGGCGGGAAGCGCGCGCGGGCGATGTAGGGGCTTTGGGTGGGCCAGGCTGGTCGGGAGCGGGCGTGACAGCTGTCCGCCTGTCCCTACCGAACGCCCAGAAACGAGAGGATGCACCGACTCTCACGGCTAAAATTGTACACTACACACCATCTCTCTGTAGGAGTAGGTCGATCTGTCGCTCTCTCTAACACACACATGCTGTTAAACACACACACACACGCACGCACACACATGTTCATAGAATAGGAAAATCGTGCGAGTGCGAAGCCACAAGAAGTGAGATACAAATGGAGTACGCACAAGAAGCGAAGAGGTGACGAATATTCCATCAAACCTGGATTGAGGAGTAGTACTCCCTCCGTCTAGGTGTTAAGTCATCTTACGGAAATCAGATATTCCCAAAATGTTTAGGCGTCGTCCATTAACTTTGCATCTCAATCCCCTCCTGGCCTCGTTGCTAGCGAGCGTTGTTACTTAGAGAGCGTTTGTATCCTTAGAAAGAACAACTTATATCATAGCCGAGCAAGGTTAGGCATTTGGAACTGTTAAAATATGTTAGCTTTTGTGGGCCAGCTAGCTTGGGTGGGCTAGAAAAACCTTGCTAGCTCAGGAGAGCCAGATCGGCTCGCTTCCGACGGCAAACTTCGCGTAGTAGTAACATAGACTAGTAACATATGCATGTTACTAGTCCAAGTTACTCACCACTATGACCAGCCTAAGCAATGTAACCAAACGCTCTTTACTCTGCCTTGTTATCTCCCCCGGAAACCCAATGCATGGAGCACAACTACGCGCTGATCAGTCAAGAAATCAAAGTCGGCTTGCATGCGAGTTAATACGTGGCCCTGCATGGTAGCTAAAACGACATCTCTTAGTTGTTTGGATTAATTGTTGCGTTTAGAGACAGAAATCAGGGCTTTGATTGAAGGAATGACCGGTCAAGTTTCTCCTTCTCCTCCAATCTGCTTGCACCCTGGTCCCGCTGCACCTTCTAACGTGACTTATTACACCTAGATGGAGGGAGTCGTACGAGATACGGTGACACACTGACTTAGGTCGAATACAAGTGCCCAAAATTGTGTGCATGTTATAATAAGGATTCACTTAAAATAGTATGTGAGCAAATAGAGGGATCAATTGGACAGTGTTCCTGAGCAGTAGTGAGATGTGTGACGTAAGATACACCGCTGGCGCTTTTAATTTTTCTTATTAGTTTGTTTGTTTCACCCTTTGACTGCTGGGACCCAATGCACTACGTGGAGAGAGGTAAGGTGACTAAGGCTGCATTATTTCTGCACCACTGTGGATAGTCTTACCACCAAAGCCACATGACACGATTATGATTTAAATCCCAATGACTCCCACACAAAAAAAACACAGCATGCTTGTCACACGAATGCAGGAATGTATAAAAGGTTTTTTCCTCTCATTGAACATAATGGGAGGGTTGTGTAGCTGGTTAGCTTGTTCGCTCATCAAACTTGAGGTCTCGGGTTCGATAACTACACTTGAGCATAATTCGTGCTAGAAGGATTCTTTGACTGCTCAAAATGGATGGATATGGAGCTATACGATCAGCTGCAGCCTCGGCGCCTGTTTTCTAGGGGTTGCACTCTTGACACTCTCTCCAGTATATATATACACGCTGGAGTCTCAGTGCTTGTAATTGCTCTCTTCACTCTCTCTCACCCTTTCCAGATATAAACAAGACTTCGTTGGCCTCTCTCTCTCCCCTCACTGCTGGTCTGCTTGTAGCTGCTCTCTTCACACTCTCTCACCCTATCCAGATATAAACAAGACTCCATTGGCCTCTCTCTCTCCCCTCACTGTTGGTCAAAGAGCCGGTAGGATCCGTCCGCCAGGAAGGGAAGGAGGCTTAACTCTGTCGCCGTCGGCGAAGTAGGAAATCCACTACCGGTGCAGCTGTTCACTTTCACCCAGCGGCGGCGCGGGAGGGCCTCTGACCCCTTCTTCTTCGCTGCCGTACATAGTGTGGGGTGAACGGCCTCCGGTCGCCCACCAAACCACACCCCAAGAACCTTAAGGTATAATTTACACATTCCACATGCATTGCTCTAGCTGCATGTGGGCTTTTCCGCTTCTGCACTCGAATCTAGGTGTTGGATCAAACAGGAAAGTAGTGGGGAAAGTTGTATACCATGAATCTAGGACGTGGTTCAAAGAGGAAAGGAATGGGGGAAAGTAGTGGGAAAAGTTGTATAGCATGAATCTAGGACGTGGTTCAAAAAGGAAAGGAAGGGGGAAAGTAGTGGGGAAAGTTGTATCGCATGAATCTAAGACGTGGTTCAAAGAGGAAAGGAACATGGGAAAGTAGTGGGGAAAATTGTATATCATAAATCTAGGATGTGGTTCAAAGAGGAAAGAAAGGGGGGAAAGTACTAGTACAGATTGGCTATCCAGCACCTACGTTGGTCGAAAAGGGAAAACAATGACAAACGCAGTACGCACATCTATAACGAACTGATCTTTTGTTTTGGGGGACAAGACTGTAGAGTTTGAGCAGGACTAGATTTGCTGCGCTCACATATCGAAAGGTGTCTAAAGATAACAAAACTGGGACCAACACAAATATGCTCCTTGGTTGTTTGTTCTTTGTTGCAACAGACTGTGCATCACCCTAGTACATCGATAGATGCACATGGTTTTGGTGCGTCCACTATCCCGTGCAACACTTTAGCTGTTGTTAATCTAAGGCCCTGTTTGGTTAAAAACTCCCTAGTCCCTACCTGCTTGGTTCCAAGGACTAAACATGGACTAGAGGTTATCAAATGACATGCTAAAAGACCATGTTTCCCCTAGTAATGAACTAATAGAGACAAGGTGAGATGCTTGGCAGGGGAAACTGTTGGAAAAATTCCCAAAAAGACTCTCCCTTAGTGTCGGGGATATACCCCGCGGCGTAACCCGGCCTGACTTGGCAACTCACTAATGACCTGCCCTGACAAGACGACTTACTAAGTGACCCGCCCGAGCCTGGCGACTCATGGGTGACCCGGCGAGCGGGTCAGAGGAACAACAAGACTCGGTGGCCGATAAGGCGGTTTATGGGAGGCCGGATCATGTTATGGTGGGCCGGTTTATGAGGAAAGCACAAGGAATATTCTCCTACAAAGCAAGCAAGACTAGGACTCCACTTGTAATAGAGTAATCCTAATCTAACTAGGACTAGTCATGTAAACCGCCCCTTCAACATATATCAGGGGGGCAGGGCTCCCCAAAGGGGGACAAGCAAGAAGAAACAATCTCTACGGATAGACACAAAGAGCCGGTTTACCGGCGACTCTCTCGTGATAATGAGACCTAGCCACAAACAGTATGTAGGGCTATTACCGGATGATGTTTCCCGGGGCCCGAAGCTGTCTAAATCCTTGTCTTGTGTGTTGATCCGCCGTGCATCTCTCGATTCCGACCAACCCCTTCAAGCTACCGCATAGATGCGTTGGCCTGGCCTCACGACTAAGTCCTCACACTAGGACATCTGCCGTGACATATCCACAACAGTTGGCGCCCACTGTGGGGCCTGCGCACAGTGGTGTTAAGTTCTTGAAGGGATCTTTTTCCCAGGGTTCGAGAAGTTCACGATTTTCCGGATGGAGATACCTACCACTTTTGCAGCATCAACAGAAGCAAAAGGAAAGGACTAGCCCCTCCCTCGCATCGCCCCTCTCGGGCGGCTCGAGGGCGACAACCCTAGATCTCGCCGCCTCCCCCCTTCCCCCTCCCTCCTCGCCGCCACCAGAGGCATCCGCCGGGCAAGCCCGGGGCGTCGCCAAGGAAGGTGGCGGCGGGGCCTCTACTGCTCCGTTTCTCCAGTGGGGGGTGTCGGAATCCGGGGCGGCGACCTCGTTCGGTGAGGCGCCACCGTCTCCTCGGCTGGTGGTGGCGCGGGTGTGGTCCGGTGGGCTTGGCTGCGCGGGCAGCAAGCTCACCGGCGGACAAGATCCGCGACACCGGCGGTGGGGCTTCTGGCCTCTTCGGCTCCGGATCTGGCCGCCCCTTCCCCCTTCTGCTACCCTGCGTGCTCCACCCCTTCAGATCTGGTCCGGGTCGACTTGGTTCTCCGGTGCCTGGAGCTAGATGTGGTGTTGGTGGTGTGGAGCCTTGACCGGGAGAAATCCATGGCGGCGACGTCCATGGACGCCGCTCCCCTTCTTGGAGGCGCCATTCAGGTCTTTTGCTCCATCCTTCCCTTCCCCTAGCCTCCCGGGTGAAAACTCGAACTTTGTTGGGCGGCGACGGTGCTCTTGGCTCCGTTTGCTTCTTGAAGTCATCGCCTTGGATGCTTTTTGGATTGTGGGCACTACGGTGTGGTGGTTGTCGGGCGGCGGCGACTGTGTGCCCCAAGTGGCGGCGGCGGCAGCTTGGCAGGTCCGGCAGTGTTCGGGTTTCTTCTGGTGCTCTCTGTGCAGCTGGTGACAGCTTGGTCCGACGGTCTCTGGCCAGGAGAGGATCGGGTTCCCCTCCTCCGGCGGCTACAGTAGTGCAAGTTGTGAGTGCCGGAGCGTCATTCCTCGGCCTTGGCCCTGCCTCCTCGTTGCTCCGTCCTCCCTGGACACCCTGTTGTTGTCTGACCGACATCTTTCTCCTTTCCAAAGGATCGTCAGTGGGCAGCGGTGATGCGGTGTTTCTGGTGAAGTTTCTTACTCATGTAGGGTGTGCTCTGTTCCTACTCCTTCTGGTTGCATCCTTCCATCCATGTTCTAGGGTGAGCAACCCATATGTCGACGGTTCGGCGCCTTTCGAGCCAGGCGAGGAGGCAGGGGCCTCTTTCGACAATGGGAATGGATGGTGATGTTGTTCCAGGCTTTGGTGTTTGGTGCCGTCATAGCCTATCCTTGGCAGCGGGCGCTTCCCGGAGCCCCATTTCCCTTCCCTGGTGAGCCTTGGGTGGACGAGGGCCTCTGCGTGTTTCAGCTCATACTTATCATGTGCTATCTCCTAGCTGTAGTGCGTGAGGTTTTGAGAGTTGCCTTCCAGCACCCTTGTATCTTGCTGTGTTTTGTTTTTTGTTTGTTCGACTTTGTAATGCAGTGGTTGTAATCCTGGCCGGTTGATGGCTTTGTTAATTCAAAGCCAGGCTCTCCTTGAGGCTTCGTTTAAAAAAAACAGAAGCAAAAGGAAGATCAAGAAAAACAAGGGTCATGTCTATGTGCTCAAGCGTACGATATGCGATGCACAGATCACCCGCCCCCTGAAATTGCTGGAGTTCTTTTCACTCCAAGTCACCGAGAAGATTCGCTGGCGCAAACCCAGCCATCAACTACCAAAAGTAGCACGCTGGCTGGCCAAAGGATTGCTCTAAACCAAACCAACCACAACCCGTGGCTGGCCTCGCTCCATCTACGGTTCGGATCTTGCCAGCTGATCTGACCCATATTGATTGAATTAAAAAAAGGAAAATAGGGGAAAGGAAGGCCACGACTTGGAGGAAGAGACGGACAATCAAACGACAACAACCAAGACGAGGACACGGACGGGTAGTTGGACTCGAACTCGGCATCCACATCGTCCTCCCTCTGCAGTTGCGGCCGCGCCTCACCGGTGCGCCTCCACCGGTCGCCGCCGCTGGTCACCTCTGTCCCGGCTGCGGCCTACTGAGCCGCCTTGGCTGCCCCAACCCGTCGGCTGCATCCGCGCCTCCAACCTGCCGGTCTGTGGTCCTCCGAGTCACTACGTCCACGTTCTCGTTAAACCGCTGAGTTGGTTCGCTTCTGGATTGGCTGCCCGCTTTGCCACCTCTCCAAGCGGCGCGATGGGTCGCCGGTCTCCACCTCCGCTGCCCCTCGCCCCACCAGTCAACACCGTTCGAGGGCTGCTGCTGGCTCGCTCCCCTGATTCAAACCGCTGCCGGCTCGTCCCTCCACTTTGCCACACCGTGGGCTGCCGCTGCACGTCGACACGCCAAGGCCCTGCCCGTAAGTTGCCGTCGCCGATTCGCCGTTGCCGCTTTCGTTGCTAGGCCCGGTTCTGCTTCACATCAAGCCACCGGCCCGGCCCCCTCCCCGCGCGACTCCGCGGGCGAAGTTTTGCTGATCTCTGTTAAGTCACCGACACGCTTCCTCATTACTCCACCGCCGAGTTGCTGTGAGCCACTGCCTGCATTTGCACATCGTCATGGCCGGTTTCCCCTGCCATTGCAACCACAGCGGCGCCAAGTCACCGCCCGTTTCAACCGCAGCAGGAGAGCATCCGCACTACCAAGCTGCCAGGTCGTCGTTGCCGTCACGTACTTTTTACCTTGAGCTCCCGGATGCTTCTGGCCCGCTCCCAAGTCGCGGCTCTACGTCAAGTCCGTCGTCGCCGTCTTGCCAAATTATCAGCGCCCCTCTGCCGCACCCATTTTAAAATACAAGAAGCTGAAGACTACCTGCCGCTTCACACATCTGGAGGAAAGAACTTGGCTTTCTCAGTAAGAGACTGAAATGATGTGCAACAATAAAGTGTTCCATGGAGTAGTACAAACAAGGAGAAGCATCGTAGGATGGAAAAGTCAACTGGGCTTAGTAGTAGTTCCACTCAGTGCTCACGTGGCAACCAAAACAGGGAAAAGCAAACCACAAGTCGCGGCATTTCTTGTGCACCTTGGCCGTGGGTCGCCAACCTGCTCTTCCACCCGTCTGCGCCGAGTCGCCGCTCTGGATTGGGGCTGAGCTACTGACATCAATAAGGTGTTTCAAGTTGCCGAGGATTAGGTACTGAGGCTACAAGTGAAAGTTCAAATCGCCAAAGCGTTCGTTTGTGCTTGCTGCTTTACAGAGTAGTACTCTTTGAGTACTGTTTACATAAAAGCCAATTTGACAAGGACAAAAAGGTTCGATGCGCTATTCAAGGGGCAAAACCCACTTAAAAACTCAATGGATGAGTGGTTGTTTGTACGTGAAGGCCACCGCCTGGTTAAATTGCCGTATAGTCACTTCATTCGAAAAGTATATCAGGCGATATCTCTCTAGATATATTTTATTATCACATATTATTTTTGTCAAAGAACAATTACTTTGATCTGTATATTTTTTATACAGGACAATCATTCACTACAAATATGGTTTATACCATGGGTATGGAGCACGGGCTGATAATGTTCCGCCTGGAGATAGTCCGTAACATATTACCCGATGAATGAACGTGCACAAGCCGCCGCCCGTGCGGCCCGGTCTACACCAACTAGCCATCCGCGCGGCTTACCGCACCTGCGATTGACTCGCCGTCCGCACCGGTTTACAACGCTGTGGCCGACTCATCTGTCTGTGCCGCCTCTGAAACCGCGATCGTCTTTGTTGTCCGTCTCTCGCAGCCTGGTCTACATCAACATACCGGGCCGCACCTGTCTGCATGAACTGTTTATTGAGTATGAGCTAGTCACAGCTTGGGTAGCCCGGTTTTCTTTCAACAAAATGGAGGCAAATTATCGTATACTATCAACCACCGTCTGCACTGGGTGGCTGAATGGGCAGGCGTACAAGTCGCCGCTACTATAGTTTGGTTAAACTTCAAATCGCCAGTTGGAAGGAACCATTGGCTGAGTTATTGACACGACTCATACGGGATCATTTATAACCCGCCGCAGTCACCTCAACCTTCTGTGGATTCACATCGTGCTATCAACACCAATGATATACAACTTATGCCGGTTTATATCATGGTCAAATATGGAGAATCCCAAGACAACTCCTCGAGTCGCCTTGAGACTCGGGGGCTACAATGATATGACTTAGCAAATTTTGCCAGTTTTCAGTGAAGTCAAGAACCCCAGGACGTTGGAGGGAGAGATAACCCGGTCCCGGAGGCTACTACCATATTGATGAAAATTTAAAGGCCGTCAGAAAATTTTCGGTTCAAAATGAAGAATGCCAGTTTAAAATCTGGTTTGAGGGAAATATGTTCTCCCACAAAGCTCTAAAGCTCACAAATCCGGTTTAAGAATTTCCGGTTCAAAAAAGAATTAATCTCTCGCAAGTTCGAGTTTACAGGTCATCAGAAAATTTCCGGCTAAAAATGAAGATTCCGATTTAAAATCTGGTTCAAGGGGAGGATGCCTCCCACGAAGCTTTGAAGCTCTCAATATCCGGTTTAACATCCGGTTCAAAAAGAAATATCTCTCGCAAAGTTCGAGTTCTCAGAAAAGTTAAAGGGACCAAAGGGAGTCTGTTGCAAAATCACAACTCAAACATAGGTTCCCCTTGAGCACAGCTCAAAATATTGCTTGGGGGCTCTTTGCTTCTACAAGAACAAAGAGTCTATAACCTTGTAATAGGCTATAAAAGCCAGGCTTGGAAGCCAGGTGTATTCACCTAAAACCCCGGGTTATCCTGCCTTTTTAAGTAAGTCACTCCGCCTAGGTAATCCTGGTAAGACCCGTCGAACGTTTGACAAGTCAATCTTATAAAGACCCTGAACTTGTCATAGTTATATTGCTGATTGGTTAATGTGAGGTCCATCTTATAAGGCTTTGCAAAATAGTTTAACTCAGTGGCCTGGTAGCCCATGAAAAGTGTCGCCTTTTTTCATGTCTTCTTTCGAAATCTTTCGTTTGGCGGTTTATTTTGATGAGGTTTATACTAATCTGGTGTTTATTGACCCGACTTGGCTTTCGACTATAAGTAGTCAGCATACGATCAGCTACAATCCGGTGTTTATTGACCCGGCCTGGCTTTTGACTATAAGTCGCCAGTATGATGATAAATTATCCGGTGTTAATTAACCTGGCCTGGCTTGGGACTATAAGTCGCCAATATATATTTGGATTGCGCCATTGAATTATGCACTCATAAATCATTGGATTATATTATTCAAATCTTCAAATAGCTAACATGGCTGGATTTTATGGTTATCAATGACCAGTATTATGATTAAGGTTTTCAAAGTCGCTTTAGCGCAATGGCTATTATATTATCAGTGGATATGATTTATTCTCCAATTGAAGGAATTGTCCCGAGTTGCTGCAGTCTTACGACCCGGCACTTGGGGGCTACATTATTCAAGTTGAGATTACAGCAAATATGCAAGTCCCATGTCACTGCCAGCATGCACCATGGCACTTGGGGGCTAATGCAAAGTCATTTTTTGCTCACCTTATTGTAGACCCGACTCATCACATTGTAATGAGCCGGACCTTGGGGGCTACCAATTTCTCATGTCAACAATTCAAGGTACACAAGTCTTATTCCATTATATCGAAGGGTCCACTGCTCAGTTGGTAAAGCACAAAGCTCTTAAAACTTGTGGACGTGGGTGCAAGCCCCATGATGGGGGTTACATCATATGATTTTCTTTTCAAAGAGGTATATATAAAGTCCCAGCTCAAATATTATCCTGCTGAGCCGGCCCTTGGGGGCTACACGTTGCTGTTCAAGTCTACATGATTATATTGACAAAGTCCCTGCTCATTATTGCATAATGACCCGGCCCTTGAGGGCTACACTGGTTGAAGTTTTTATGAGCATAAGGCAATTTCAAGTCCCACGTTGCTGCAAGCATGACAACCCGACACTTGGGGGCTACATATATGGAGTATTCAGTCTTTACTAGTGACTAAGATGAAAAAACTGGATTTCTTCAAAGTGGCAGTATTTATATTGAAGCAAGTATTAAGTCATCACTTTGTTTCTGCTCAAGACTTGGGGGCTACAGGTAATATGGATATAAGGGAGAAAAATCTTCAAATTCTCATTTGGGGTAAACCAGATTGACCCAGCGTCACCAATAACTATGACCCGGCGTCGAAAACAATTATGGCCCCGTGCTATCAATATTTACAAATCGGATATTTTGGCAATGATAAACCGACAAGTTCTACAAGCCGGTTGAAGATCAGATGTGTATTTCAAAGACCAATATTTTTTGTTAAGCATTGGGAGATGAGTCAAATGAATTATTCTTCACATTATTTCTCTGTGAGAAACCAATGTCAACAAATTGATTATGAAGCTGGCCTATTGAACCGGATTTCACACGAGAATGACAAGGACTTAAAGATGATCAGGTGTCGGTTTACAAGAATTTTTAACCCGGAGTACAACTTGTCAAAGTTGTTCTTGTGTTTGTTTTACATGATCAGTTTAACATGGATAAATCCAAATTTAACTAGGGGCTAATGTCGGGGATATACCTCGCGGCGTAACCCGGCCTGAAGTATAACCCGGCCGGACTTGGCGACTCACTAATGACATGCCTTGACTAGAAGACTTACTAAGTGACCCGCCCGAGCCTGGCGACTCATGGGTGACCCGGCGAGTGGGTCAGAGGAACGACAAGATCCGGTGGCCCAGAAGGCGGTTTATGGAAGGCCGGATCATGTTATGGTGTGCCAGTTTATGAGGAAAGCACAAGGAATATTCTCCTACAAAGGAAGCAAGACTAGGTATCGGTGTCAAAATCGGCGGATCTCGGGTAGGGGGTCCCGAACTGTGCGTCTAAGGCGGATGGTAACATGAGGCAGGGGACAAGATATTTACCCAGGTTCGGGCTCTCTTGATGGAGGTAATACCCTACGTCCTGCTTGATTGTTCTTAATGATATGAGTATTACAAGAGTTGATCTACCACGAGATCATAGAGGCTAAACCCTAGAAGCTAGCCTATGGTATGATTGTATGTTGTCCTACGGACTAAACCCTCCGGTTTATATAGACACCGGAGGGGGCTAGGGTTACACAAGGTCGGTTACAAGTGAGGAGATCTACATATCCGTATTGCCTAGCTTGCGTTCCACGCCAAGGAGAGTCCCTCTGGACACGGGACAAAGTCTTCAATCTTGTATGTTCATGGTCCAACAGTCCGGCCAAAGGATATAGTCCGGCTGTCCGGAGACCCCCCAATCCAGGACTCCCTCACTTGGACTCCACTTGTAATAGAGTAATCCTAATATAACTAGGACTAGTCATGTAAACCGCCCCTTCAACATATATAAGGGAAGCAGGGCTCCCCAAAGGGGGACAAGCAAGAAGAAACAATCTCTAGGGCTAGACACAAAGAGCCGGTTTACCGGCGACTCTCTCATGATAGTGAGACCTAGCCACAAACAGCATGTAGGGCTATTACCAGATGATGTTTCCCGGGGCCCGAAGCTGTCTAAATCCTTGTCTTGTGTGTTGATCTGCCGTGCATCTCTCGATTCTGACCAACCCCTTCAAGCTACCGCATAGATGCGTTAGCCTCACGACGAAGTCCTCACACTATGACATCTGCCGTGACATATCCACGACACTCGGGGTCTTCTTTCTTTAGTCCCAAATGCCCACTTTTAGTCCCTAAAAGTCCCTCCTGTTTGGTTTAGATGGGACTGACACAGAGTTTTTTAGTTCCTCCACCAATATGTCCTTGTAAACAAACACCCTCTAATAATGCCGCTGGAAAATTGATGCAATGCCACAGTTAAAACCAAATTACATGTTTAATGAATTTTATTGTTAATATAATCTCTCTATTAATATTAATCAATGCCATCGTTTGAGAAATGCTACTGTCTTGCTTTTTTCCCACTTAGACACGGTAGATGCTTCTTTTTGTTGGCTTCTATGTCATCCACCGTTATTGACCACTAGTTGTTTCCTTTGCACCTCTGTGTGAATAGGGTTATCTACTTCACCCTGTTGCCATTGTGAACTTTTGTTGCACTGCGCAAAACACTTTTGTTTTAAGAGTGTTTTGTGCAGTTCAACCAAAATGTCACACCGACAATGTTGCTTGATTTCTTGATCTTAGTGAAACTACACAAGAGGAGATCTTACTTCCCATCCGTGTTGGAAAATTTGGTTCAGATCTTCTTCTTGTGAGTTGTTTGAATTCCGCGTCATGAGAGGTCAGTACTAGCCTTCTTTCACATGATTCTGCAGTGTGCTTTCATATGTTGTGCTACTTGTATGGTAATGTTGCTTGATTTTATTGAACTGCACAAATGGAGACAAGACTTCCAATCTGTATGTGCACTGTAATATCCCATTGACGTAAGATAAGGATATTTTTTCACAACTGTTGGCCTGTATTTTGCCACTTTCATTAGAAAATTAATGTCATTGTATAGTGCTATACTTGTGCAACCTAACTGACATGCCAAATCTGACATTGAAGGTGAAGCTTGTCTGTTATTGAACCAAGTGATGAAGGGGAAGAACAAGCAGAACAAAAACAAAAATCAAGTCCCGGTGCTGTAATGAAGCACTGGAACTGTGATGACACAAGTAATGATATAGTTTTGCATCTTAATTTATTGCTATGGCTAGAACGAGCAATTGTTTTGCCACTGATTTGATGCCACTCTTAATGTAATACGTAATTATCTCTACTTGTACAAACAGGGATCTTCTTTGAAGATACCATATATTTTAGTGGAACTGCACAAGAAGATGTTGGAAACATTAAACTAATCGAGGAGTTTATAGTAAGCATGGCCACCATAGTAGATAGCAACAGATGGTTCCGGAGAAGTGCTTCATCTGTATGCTCTACACGATAAGCCTCCTGACAAAGGTTGGTACGCGCCCACTGATTTCATCCATATGACTGAGCTTTGTCATCTCTATTGGTGTTGTGCAACTGTTTAGATACTATCATCAAAAAGTGGTATTGTCCTTGAGAAGTGCTTCATCTGTGTTGTTTTAAATATTTCATTTCCTTTTTTTCGAGCAAACAGGGATGCTAGCATTTAGTTGTCCTCTTGTCTTTGCACAACAGGATCCTCCTCCTCTGAAGAAGAATATGGAGTACGTGAAGTGACTAGTTCCGATTATGCCAGGATGAAGAAGCCCCGTCTATCTTCTCATCAGAAGGAGTAGTTGAAGGATGGTTACATTACCCCCCACAAGACCAAACTAACTTCAGCTCAGAAGGACTGACAAATCTCCATTTTCTTGCTGTGATGCACGAGTACAATGTTGTTCTAGGATTCTTTCCGGTGAGTTCCATTTTTCTAAAAGTGTGCTCTACATGGACCATGTAGGTGCCTGTTTAAACTGTCAATTCATAGTACAGTTTGCTTTATACTAATCACTTTTTTTGTATTTGTGCAAACACGGGTGCTCGGCTTGATTTCAATGGGAACTACACAAAATGTTCATGAGTACATCAAATCATTCATTTCCACCACAAGAAAGCAGGTGCCGAGTGAATTTGGTTGATTTTGGTGGAACTGCACAAGAAGAACAACTGGTTTATTTACCACGAGGTGCCATGTCAATGCCTGAACTGATGGAAAACCCTGCCCATTCCACAATCGTAGGCATTTGATATTTTGGAATGGGACAACCTTGAAAATTTTGCTCATTGATTTTAGCAAGAAGACATGCGTTTGATATTTTCGAATGGGACGCCCTTTGCTATCAGCAACGTTGATCCATTTTTTCTTTATTCTTTAGTTGTGAAGTAAATATTGGCTCTGACATGTGAATCGCTGAGATGCATAATCATCGATTGTTTTGAATGTTCTCTATGAATTGCCAGGCTTGTGTGTTTGATTGCAATGTACAGGAACGCTAAAAAGCTGCTTAAACTCTTTGTACTCATTCTGTTCCTTTTTACTTTACACATTGTGAAAGTGCATACTTTTTTCTATAAGATTGGTCAAAGTAGAGGTACTTTGACTGCAGACAAAACTTTTATGCAGACTAGAAAGGACCAGAGGGAGCACATGTGAAACTGCTGCAAACAAGGTGATCACCCTGGGAATAATGCTAGTACGTATTGTTTTGCATGTTCATCCAATGCCAGTGATACAAGAATTCGAACTAATCGAAATAAATTCATTTATACACGGTTGGATTTCGTATAAACATGCCAGATTTCATTACATTTCATACATGATGTACAACTCAGTGCCAGCAACCGGAGGGTAGTAGCGGTGGCCTTACTTGGACCTGAGCGACGGTGACCTACCGTGTTCTACTCTTCCTCGTTTTCTGTGTGGCGCGGCCTCGTTGGCAGTGGGGCGGGGCCTCGGCGGAGCCGGCGATGTCCTCTATCTCGTTGCCGGTGGGCGGTGCCTCGGTGGAGAGGGGGAACCCTCCCCCTCGTTGCCGGCAGGGTGGGGCCTCGGCGGAGCCGGCGAAGTCCTCTGCCTCATTGTTGGCGCCGCGGGGCCTCGTCGATGCTAGTGGAGCGGGGACTCGTCGGAGCCGGCATTGTCCTCTGCCTCATCCTCAGTCTCGCCAAATAGTGCCTCGCCCACTTCATCGCCCTTTTTGTAGGCGGCCGCAGCCTCCGCCACCCGCATGCGGTACCACCAGCGCTCGAGACGGCCCTCGCGGGCAGAGTGGTACGAGTTGAGAAGCGCCTCCTGCTCTGCCCGCTCCGCGGCGATCTGCTCCTCCATCTGCAGGTGCTCCTGAAGGAGATGGTGGTTGTAGGTGGCGTCGGCCTGCGCCTCCCGGAACTGCTCCTCACGCTTCTGCCTCACCATGTCCATATATTCGGCACAGGCCTCGCCGATGGTCATGGTGCAATGCACCTGTGAGGATGGCGCGGAGGAGGGGGTTGGCGCCAGATCATCGACTACCATGTTCTCCATTGGGACGTCATCGTCCTCTGGATGCCTGCCGACCAGCCAGTCGGCAGCAATGGCTGCCATCTTCTTGTGGTCCATCGTCCGCCCGTCTCGAAGAGTGCTGGAGCGCGAGGAAGCCATGGTGGGCAGTAGTGGTGTGGACAGGAGAAAGGGAACGGATGCGGATGACTGCGGCTATGGCCGGTGCAACAGTTTATATAGCAATGGTGGGCGGTGGAGGGACGGACGTGTGGCGCCGGAGTAGCCGCCACGGGAACCGCATATCATTAATGTGGGCGGCAGAAGGACAGACGGACGACACTTGTGTCATTTAAAGGCGGATCAATCTCCTGCACCGGGAAGCGGGGCGGGCAGAAAGCGCGCGCGGGAGAGGGAGGCAGTCTGGGTGGGTTAGGGCAGTCAGACTCGTGCTTGGCAGCGGGTCGGTCCAGCAACCGGACATGCTGGCTCGCCAGCTAGCTCACCAAGTTGAGCGACGACAATCAGACGATGGACGTAGCTTATGACCAGGAGCCGGCGCCACTGTCCAAGGCCGTTCATGTCATGTTCACCATAGAGCAGGTGCGGCTGCACTTCGACGCCCTAATGGCGGAAGAGCTACCAGCGTAGGAGGAAATGTGCTGCAACCTCCTTCTCCTCAACGAGCACTGGTGAACAAGCGAACGACAATGCCGTCGTGGACATGTGGCCCTATGATCCTGGCTTCCCAAATGAGCAGCGGGCGCTGTATCAGACCATCCATAGGGCCCACGAGGCTCTCTTCGTCGTCCTTTGAGTTGTTTCGCTCGCCGTGGTGCCGCCGTCTCGTGTTGTCAACATGGTCAACGGACATGAGGATGAGGAGATGACTTTACTTGGAGAGGATGACAGTGGGGACCCACCAGGGCCATAGCCGCACGTATGCAAGTGCCTCCTTATTAGTATATAAAACTATAATTTTTTTTGCTTCCTCCTGGTTTCCTGACATCATGGTCCCACACCATTGTCAACCTATGTAGTCAATAAATGAGAGAGTTGCACAAGAAGCGACCGACAGCTGGGACCAAGCAGCTCGAGCAGTATTTGTGTTTTTGAGGTGTGAGCACTACAGAGTTTTTCTTGAGTGATGTTTAGCACAGATATTAATTTTTCTCCTCTGAGCAACAAGGAAAACATCGCTGCAGATATTAACTGGGCGGGCTGTGGCCCGTCTAGCCCAGGCCAGATATCCAACCCAGGTATTAAATTTTTTCAAGCTGAAAATGGCTAGCCTAGCTATACTTTTTTTAGGAATACCCAGGCAATGTCAAGTTGTTATTCTCCATCCCGCTGGGCTGCAAATCTTCTAGGAGGGATGCATTAGGCTTAACAAGAAAATGAGCTTTAAGAAATAATAAATGGGATGTAATTATAAAAACTGGGCAGTAACTATAAAAATGCACCAAACACATAATTACTCTATAAAATATTATTTTTGGATATTGAAAATTTTAATTTCATTAATTGTTGCGAGCGCAATGTTTCGTTGGATTTTTACGTAATATAAATTGATATTGAAATTGTATTTAATCTGACTAGAAATTTCGGGATAAAAATATTTCGGATCCCATCAAAATGTGGGAAACTTTATTGAATTCTATTTTGAACGGTTGGTTGAAATGGGTTGTACTTTTAACAGACTGTAAATGAGCTTTGTAAATTCCATTAGAATTCAAAAATTGGCTCCACATTCTTACAAATCTCAAATGGTCTATAAGTTCTCTGCCACACACTTGTGGCCTTACTAAGTTGATGCGTCCCCTCAAGAAGAAAGAGAGTTGACGCGTATGCAAGGCTTTGTCAACTTATAGTCAACACACGGTTCTAGCAGAAGTGGCCGTTGGATGTCCATCCAACGGATGCCGTGCTTCTTCTTCAATCTCGGATATTCTAGCTTCACCCACCCAAAAAATGATTCCTCCCCCTGACATCTGGGCGCACCATTTCGGAAACTGACCTGTGGGCCTACTAAGTTGACGCATACCAAGGGCTTTGTCAACTTAGTCAATATAAACGATTCTAGCTCCAGTGATCGTAAGATGTCCATCCAACGGCCGTCTTGCTTCTTCAACCTCTGGTCTTCTTGCACCTGCCACCCAAATCAGCGCCGGTCGTGCCACCTGCTCCTGCCTCCCGTGGTCGGCTATGCTGCCGCGGAGGCCTCACCGCCCTACTACTCCCACCGCTGGCTAGTCCATCCCTCCACTCACCCACACCCTCTATTATTCTGCAGTGACGACAGCCTCACACCACAGCCGAACCAGTGAACCCTCGTACTCCTCTCCGCATGGGTATCCACTACCGCGTCTTCCCCGGCTCCGCGTCGTCCCCTTCCTAGGCCTCGCCGTCGTTCACCGCCATGGTGCTCTCGGGGCGGCGTGGTCAATGTGGTCAACGACCGACTTCCATCGGTAGAGTACTGTACGTGGAGAGGCTGACAGTTGGGTCCACGGCAGCCGCAAGGAAGTGCCTCCTTATTACGCGCAAAATAATTATTCCTCCACCTGACAGCGGGGACCCACCAGACGGGCCACCGTATTTCGCGAATAAAAATGTTTCCCCCCTGACTGCTGGGACCCACCAGCTACATCTTCGCACACAAGGAAGTGCGTCCGGGCAAAAAAAAAACGATTCGCCCCCCTAACTGCTATGACCCACCAGCTACATCTTCGCACATAAGGAAGTGCTTGACAGTCGTGACCCACCTGGTCGAAGCGTACGTAGCATTGTCATTCTGGTCGCGAACGTGTACGTACATACTGGTCCATGTAGAGGCACGCACGTGTCGTAGTAGAGGCGCACACGTAGCATCTACACGTATGTATAGCGGCCAGTGTGCAAGAAATAAAATACGGCCACATACGTACATACATGCAGGGTCTTGAACGCCTACTCGCGCATACGTATGACCAGGGCTCGTGTACATGGATAGGTCGGAACGGAGAAACAGTGTCCTTGTCGTGTTCATGGGGAGCCAACGGCTGGGTCGGAACGGAATGCGTCGTCGTGTTCATCGGGAGGGCTTGGATGGAATAGCCGATGGAAACGACGCCTAGCATACCGCAAAATAGAGGAAACGACCTTGTATTCTACCGGCCACGTTCTAAACAGGATCTTGTTCATCGAGAGGGGTCTGGCGTACCGCAAAATAGAGGAAACGGACCTCCTACGGTCGAAATGGGGTCCTGTTGATCAGGAGGGGTGTGGCGTACCGCAAAACTGAGGAAATAGACTTGTGTTGGAGCGCTAGAGTCGAAACGGGGGTCCTGTTCATCGGGAGGGGTGTGGCGTACCACAAAACGGGACTCCACGGGATACTGTTCATCTCCACCGTCTACCCCCTCCAGCCTCCACGGGCTACTATTCATCCACCGTAGACCTCCTCCAGCCTCCACCTGCGACTGTTCATCCATGAGCTCCTGTTCATCCAGCCTCCACCGCACGCTACTCCACCGGCTACTGTTCAACCACCCCTCTCCACACAGGCTCCTGTTCAACCACCCCTCCATGGAATACTGTTCATCCAGCCCTCCACCATCTACTGTTCATCCAGCCCTCCACGGGGTCGTCCTGTTCATCCATCCCTCCACGGGGTCCTGTTCATCCAGCCCCAACCGGGTCGATCGATCGGGGTCCTGTTCATCCAGAGGCAACACCACGGGGTCCTGTTCATCCACCCCCACCGGGAACTATTCATCCAAACCCCCCAGCAACGCTAACTGTTCATCTAGAGGTAGCATCGATCGACTTCAGTTAGCAGCAGTAGCGAAGGAATCGCTCGATCGGGTTCAGTTAACAGCCATCGATCGATCGCTCGGGTTCAGTAACGCATAGCCTGCTGTGCAATCGCTCGGGTTCAGTAGGCGAACGCCTTGCTCGGGTTCAGTTAGAGCCCAACGCCTCGCACCCACGTGCGTGCGTGTATGACAGAAACACGCAAACCTCCGTGCATCGCTCGGTCCCGACCATCCATCGTAACCGGGAACACCCCAATATTTTCCTCGCCCTCGCTTCTACCACGGTTTTTTCCGTCATGGACGGCCCAAAGAATGTCATGCAGCTGCGTCTCCGGCCCGCCCAGGACGAAAAGCCCATTTTCTGTCATGATTTTTTGTCATAGAAGTAGGAGCCCACCACATCCAAGATGATACCGGGTTTTGTCACAATTATCATCATAGAAGTGTCATAAGTATGACAATTTTTTTTCGTTCGGCCCAAAATGTCATAGCTGTGTCTTTTTTTTGTAGTGATCAGATGCCTCCGAGACATGACCCCGGATTTGTCTTTCCACCAGAGCTCACCCAGTTGATCCAGCAACAGAATGCCTTGATGCAGGTACTAGTCTAGAACCAAGGCAACAACAACAAATAACAACCCACCGCCACCACTTAGCCCGTTTTCTGAGGTTGAATCTGCCGGTGTTTTGCAGTAGCGCCGAGTCAATTGTTGCTGATGACTGGCTCCTTAGGATTGGAAGGGAGCTGACCACCGCAGGTTGCACATATGCTGAGAAGGTGCGCCTTGCCGCACATCAATTGGATGGACCCGCAGCCTCTTGGTGGGAGAATTACACAACCACTTTTCCCATAGCCAATGTCACATGGGATCAGTTTCAGCAAGCTTTCCGCACAACCCATGGTTCTACTGGAGCAATGAATATGAAGAAGCGTGAGTTTCACAACTTACGCCAGGGAAATCATACTGTGGGGCACTACGTGGATGAGTTTAGCAAGTTAGCTCGCTATGCCCCCGATGATGTGGCCAGAGATGCCGCGAAGCAGGAGAAGTTTATGGACGGGATGAATGACGAGATGTGTATGCAGTTGATGGTGGCAACATTTACTAATTACCAGGAGTTGGTAGACAGGGCCCTTATGATTGAAAGCAAACAACAACTGATAGAGAGCTGCAAACGGAAGTATGGACAGGGGAAGTACAATACTGGAGCTCGGCAGAAGCCTCGCTTTATCCCTAACTCTGGAGGTTACACCCATAACCATGGAGGCCATACTCACAATGGAGGAAGCTCACATAACCATAGTGGGCCTAAGAATGGAAACGGGAATGGAGGAAGCAGCAGCCAGAACCGTCCCAATCTAGCAACACCTGCTAAGAAGGACCTGATTCATGTCACTTGTTACAAGTGCGGGAAGACTAGACACTACACCAATGATTACTCAGAGTTGAAGAATGGCAATGGAAATGGAAACTCTAGGAAGAAGGCCAACCCTTTCACCAGAGGACAAGTGAACCACGTTAACGTGGAGGAGGTTGAAGAACAGTCAGATGCAGTTATAGGTAAGTTTTTGATTAAGTCATTTACCGCAATAGTTCTTTTTGATGTTGGTGCATTGCATTCATACATATCAAGGGGATTTTTGGATAAGTATAATTTTCCCACCAAAGTTCTTAAGACACCTATGTCAATAAGCTCACCTAGAGCGGAGTATATGGCAAGCAGTGGATGTTTTCAGATGACATTAACCATAGGTAGGCATGTTTTCCCCTCAGACCTGATAATTTTGGAGTCACAAGGATTGGATGTGATATTAGGCATGGATTGGCTATCCATGTATGGAGGAAATATTGATTGTGCTAGTAAGTCAATTCTACTCACCACCCCAGAGGGAAAAAGGATCAAGTATGTGTCTAGGCATGCGCCAAGGAGGACCCAAGTGAATTCTCTCTCGGGAGTTGTTCAGGAAGAAGTGCCTGTTGTGAAGGATTACCTGGATGTATTTCCAGAGGAACTACTAGGCATGCCGCCAGATCGAGACATAGAGTTTTTGATAGAGTTGTTGCCAGGCACCGGACCAATATTGAAGAGACCGTATCGTATGCCCACAAATGATCTGGAGGAAATTAAGAAGCAGATTAAGGAGTTATTGGAGAAAGGATATATCCGACCAAGTTCATCACCGTGGGGAGCCCCGATGCTCTTAGTTGAGAAGAAGGATGGATCTTTGAGAATGGTTGTTGATTATCTGGCGTTGAATGAAGTGATGATCAAGAATAAATACCCACTACCAATGATAAATTATCTGTTTGACCAATTGCAAGGAGCTAAAGTATTCTCCAAGATCAATCTTCGATCAGGAAACCACCAGTTGAAGATCCGAGAACAGGATATACCTAAGACAACTTTTACCACAAGGTATTTACTATATGAGTACATGGTCATGTCATTTGGATTGACTAATGCCCCTGCCTATTTTATGAGCATGATGAACAAGGTGTTCATGGAGTTTTTGGATAAGTTTGTCGTGGTGTTCATTGATGATATTTTGGTGTACTCAAAGAATGAAGAGGAACACAAGGAACACTTGCATTTAGTTCTCCATAAGCTCAGAGAACACCAACTTTATGCCAAGTTTAGCAAGTGCGAGTTTTGGTTGAAGGAAGTTGGATTTCTTGGACATGTTATCTCAGGAGAAGGTATAGCCATAGACCCTACCAAGGTTTAGTCTGTCACTGAGTGGTTGGCACCCACCGTATTTGGGGTGATCCGAAGTTTTCTTGGACTCGCAGGATATTATCAAAGTGGCCTATGCCGATACCCAATTGGAAGTGGGATAAACCTGGCATGGATTTCATCACTGGATTACCCAGGACTAGATTAGGATATGACTCAATCTGGGTAGTAGTTGATGGCTTTACCAAAGTGGCTCACTTTATCCCCGTGAAAACCACATATACAGCCTTTCATCCACAGACAGATGGACAGACAGAAAGAGTCAATCAGATTATGGAGGACATGTTGAGAGCTTGTGCGCTAGATTATGGATCTAGTTGGGATGATAATTTGCCCTACGCAGAATTCTCATACAACAATAGCTATCAGGCTAGTTTGCAGATGGCCTCTTTTGAAGCTTTCTATGGAAGGAGATGCAAGACACCGTTGATGTGGGATGAAGTTGGAGACCGTCAGTTGTTTGGACTGGATATTATCAAAGAGTCTGAAGAGAAGGTTAAGTTGATCTGGGATAGACAGAAGGTAGCTCAGTCTAGGCAGAAGAGTTATGCCGATACTAAACAAAAGGAGGTAGTCTATGAAATTGGAGACAGAGCATATCTTCGTGTGGCACCACTTCGAGGAGTTAAACGCTTTGGAGTTAAGGGAAAGTTAGCCCCGAGATTTGTAGGACCATACCGAGTTTTGGAACGTATGGGAGAAGTGGCCTACAAGTTGGAGTTACCCGAAGGATTGTCAGGAGTTCATGATGTGTTTCACGTTTCCCAGTTGAAGAAGTGCCATGCAGAGATGGCCGATATACCTCTGAGAGATACAGTGCCCCTGGAAGCAATTCAGTTGGATAGTGACCTAACCTACGAGGAGAAACCCGTCAAAATTCTCGAGTTTGCCAGCCGAGTTACACGCAGCAAGGTTATCAAGTTTTGCAAAGTTCGGTGGAGCCACCATACCGAGAATGAAGCCACCCGAGAAAGAGAAGAAGACCTACGGAAAGACCACCCACACCTATTTTCTAGCCAACCCGAATCTTGAGGACGAGATTCATCCTAAGGGGGTAGGTTTGTAACATCCCAATTTTCAATTTGGATGTTATACATAGGCCATCATATGCATATCATATTTTATTTGCATATTTGGTTGGGATCCTAGAAATCTTAAGCAACTCAAGGACCCAAGGAGAGAGTTGGGGATTTCATAAGTTTTCATATTTGAATTTTCTCAAATTTGAAAAGGGGATCAATTTGATTTTTATATTTTCCTCTCCAATTATTTCCAATATTAAAAATAAAAAGAGATAAGATAATATGACTTCTTCAAAAGAAAGGAATATTGGAGAAGAAAATTTAAAATTAAATTAATTTTTTATTTGGTTTATTTTCTACTTTATTTGAGTTTAGAAAAATGTGCATTTTCGAAAATGACATTTTTAGGCCAGAAAAATGTTCACTCTGTTCTAAATATTAGGTTTAGACGGTGAAAATTGTTTCTGGTATTTTAGAATATTTTATATTTTAATATAATTTTTTATTATTCGGGCGAAATTTATTTAAAAAAAAGTTTTCCGCCCGACTGGGCTGTAGGCCTAGCCGAGCAGGCCGGCCTGCAGCGCCGTGCCGCTTCCCTCTCCGACTCGGGACAGGAGTCCCGAGCGCCATCGCCGCCATCGCGCCCCCTCCCGCAAGGCAGCCCCCTCGCCCTTTAAATAGCGCCGCCACCCCGCCGCCTCCACACCCCACCCGACTGCAGCGCCACCGCCGAACCCGTCGCCGTCGCAAGCCGCTCGCCGCCGCCGCCGCCGCAAGCCGCCGCCCTCCGCCGCCTTGCAGCCGCACCATCGCCCTGCCCGCAGCCCCATGCCGCCGCCCAAGCCGCCGTTCGCCGGAGCGACGCCGGATCCCGTCGTTGCCGCCCGCGAATTTCTTCGCTTAACTGATAAAAAACCCGAACCGATTTATCTTCCGGTTTTTTAGAGTTAGGGTTTTCTTTCGGTTTTTCTGGTTGGATCTAAATTGCGGACGTTCGTCCGTTATTACTCTATAGCGAACATTTTTGTTCATTAGGGTTTCATAGCGAACATTCATTCGTTAGGGTTTTTTAATTTCTATTTTCGGCCAGGGCCCTATCTGCGATTAATTTTATCACAAATCAGTCCATGATCTTCAAACCCTCGTAACTTTTTGCTTGCTAGTCCAAATCCAGTGAAACCAATGCCAAAACCTTCGTATTGTTCCCCTCTTTCCAGATAACCAACTTGAACATGGTTTTGACAAGTTAAAATTTGGTTGCAAGCAGATTTGATTTCAAACTTCTTTTGATCATAGTTTGAGTTTCGTAGCTCTGATTTGGTTGATTCTTTTTGCAAATCAAAGCTCTTCAGTTGAGCTTTTAGTTTGGATCTTATCATCTGAGTTTTACCCTTGCATATTATGCTTGGTTGCTTATGTATGCTATTGTTTGTTCACGATAGAGTTTCCGGAGTGCGAAGCGTGCTACCACGAGTCACTAGGGTTTACAAATCATCAGCAAGGCAAGTAACACTTTGATCATATCCCTTATTACCCAGTTTTTATGCATTAGTCTCAACCCTCAAACATTGCATGCGTAGGATCTATTTAACATGTGGGTTTTGGTAAGTAGTTGTTGAGGTAGTACCTATTGCCCTTTTATTCAAACCTTGGGAGTTACTATGTTACGCTTATTATACATTGCTATGCTATGCTCATAAATGTGGTTGGTTTGAGTGAATCATGACAATTATGAGTATTATTATGAACTAAGGGTTTCCTTAAGGTGGCTACTTTAACACACATCTAGGTGGATTGGTTTGTGGGCACCTAGGGAAATCCAGTGTTGTCCAAAGGAGAATCCCGGGGTATCCGTGTGATTTTTCCTATGGTTTGCCACCCAGACTCAAAGGGATCATTATGTTATTCATGCGGGAAACTTACGTGTGCAGCCACAAGCCATTATGGGCTCTGGCATAGTTGAGTAGGTTGTGGGAATCCTTTCCATGATGGGCTAGCAGATGTAGGGGGTTGTAGGTGTACCGACCTATCTATCAGTTAAGGGGACCTCTTCAGAAAGACTGTGTCTCGGTCATCCGTTTCTCAAACATCATGTAGTATGTGAAATTCAACAGAGGAGATCGAGTCTTGTAGGGAAAAGTGCGCAAACCTCTGCAGAGTGTACAAACTATTCATGATTAGCCGTGTCCCCGGTTATGGACATCTTGAGTATCTGGTGCTTGAATTACTATGTTGGTCCCGTCACTTTACTTAATTAACTTGTTGGGTTAATGATTATTAATTTTGGGATTGAGATGGGGTTACCACTCTCAATGTTTTCAACAAACTTTGTAGGTAAATAAAATCTATTCCTTTGTTGTAGGGAAAAACTAGCTTTATGCAAATGATAACCATAGAGCCTCCACCAACCATATATGCATATAGTTATAGCTGTTACTTGTTCATTGCTCTATAGTGTTATCTTGCCAGCATATTCCATGTGCTAACCTACACAGGATGCAACGTATTATGTTGCAGAGTTTTCAGACGAAGAGTAAGGTGCGCTAGGTCATTGTCATGCACTCAGCTATGCCGTTGGAGTTGATGGACTCATTTACCTCTAAAGCTTTCGTTGAATCTTGTTTAGATGGCCTTCAGCCATATTATTGTAATAAGTATTCTCTTTGAGACGTTTGATGTAATAAGTGTGTGATTGAACTCTATTATAAATCCTTCAAGTATTGTGTGTGTGTCAGCATTACCGATCCAAGGATGACACTTATACACAGAGATTTGACCATTTGAGGTCGGATCGCTACGGCCTTGTTTCAACATATATAAAGAACGACAAAGCAGAAAAGTACCATTCCTATAACAATGCAACTAATTCATTTTAATAGAGACATTATCTTAACAATACCTTGGTTAAACATGTAGAAAGAACTACAAAGTATGATAGTACCATTTTTAAAACAATGTAACTGATATATAATAACAGAGACATTATCTGAACAATACATTTCTTAAACATGTACTCCGGCCGATCCCTAACAGAAATGGTACTCCACCGATCCCTAACAAGTGTTGCAGTTTTGAACAAAGATTCAGTAGTTAATTCTTGTTAGACTATGAAGATACAAGATTGAAGACTTCGTCTCGTGTCCGGATGGGACTCTACTTGGCGTGGAAGGCAAGCTAGGAAATACGGATATGTATATATCCTCCTTTGTAACCAACCTAGTGTAACCCTAGCCCTTTTCGGTGTCTATATAAACCGGAGGGTTTAGTCCGTAGGACAACAGACAATCATACCATAGGCTAGCTTCTAGGGTTTAGCCTCTCCAATCTCGTGGTAGATCAACTCTTGTAATACTCATATCATCAAGAATGAATCAAGCATGACGTAGGTTTTTACCTCCATCAAGAGGGCCCGAACCTGGGTAAAACATCGTCTCCCCTGCCTCTTGTTACCATCGGCCTTAGACGCATAGTTCGGGACCCCCTACCCGATTATCCGCCGGTTTTGACACCGACATTGGTGCTTTCATTGAGAGTTCCTCTGTGTCGTCGCTGTTAGGCTTGATGGCTCCTACGATCATCGATAGCGATGCAGTCCAGGGTGAGACTTTTCTCCCCGGACAGATCTTTGTGTTCGGCGGCTTCGCACTGCGGGCCAACTCGCTTGGCCATCTGGAGCAGATTGAAAGTTACGCCCCTGGCCACCAGGTCAGGTTTGGAAGCTTAAACTACATGGCCGACATCCGCGGAGACTTGATCTTCGACGGATTCGAGCCCCTGCCTTGTGCGCCGCGTTGTCATGATGAGTATGATTTAGCTGTATCATCGGACCGTATTCAGGAGATCGCACCGGCAGCCGCCCCATGCCTCAATTCGAAGCCAGTTGCGCTACCCATGGACGGGTGGATGGACCCCGTCACGGAGGCCGTACCCTCAGTGGCGATCGAGCCAGATATCAACCTTACCCTTCATGAGAGCAGTGTTGCCAAACTGCCGGATCCTTCTCCGGCCACGAACTCTGAACCGCATGCGCCTGTGCCTATCGAATCTGATTGGGCGCTGATCATGGAGTTTACCTCCACGTATATTTTCCAGCACTCGCCCCTCGGCGACATACTGAACTCATTAAGGTCTCTCTCCTTGTCAGGAGAATGCTGGCCAAACTACGTCCGGCAGGATTGGGATGCGGATGACAAAGAAATTCGCCGCCCACCCACCACCCACTTAGTAGGCACTGTCGATGACTTAACCGACACGCTCGACCTCGACTCCGAAGACATCAACGGTATGGACGATGATGCAGGAGTCGAAGAGGAACCACTGCTCACAGGGCACTGGACGCCCACTCCATCAAATGACGTATACATGGTGGACACACCCAAAGAAAATAACGATGAGGAATGGAAGGACACGGCAACGGGTGGTTCCCTCAAGGAGTAGTCAAAGCGGCAGCGTAAAAGCCGCCCCAAATCCCGCCCCGGCAGAAATAATGATCACATAGACCCAGCGTTAGAGCAGGGTGAACCATTGCCCGACCATGGTAACACGGAAAATCAAGCCGAACAACCCAACCCCGTCGAAGATAATAGTCCGGACGACATCACACCGGACAGGTGCCAGGAGCAACGTAATGCCCACCGAAGGCTTGTTGCCACGGCGAGGAGTCTGAAAAAACGGAAGCAAAGGCTCAAGGCTGCACAAGACACACTCAAAATCAAATGGAGTGAAGTACTCAACACAGCAGCGAAGTACGACAGTAATCGCCACACCAAGAGCTACCCGAAGCGGAAGTTTCTACCGGAATTCGATGAGGAGGCCTTAGATCCCCCGCAACCAAAAATTGAAATGGCCATCCGGTCGGATAGATGACCTCACAGCCAACATAAAGCGGCGAACAACGCCGCACATAAGCCAATACGCGACCCACACGAGGGCTTGCATCAAAAGAACGGCGCAACCAGATCCATTTATGGACCACGCAAGCGCGCTCTAGCATACGATGCAACACAACAAACATCTGAACACCACGGTACACCCAGATACAGGGGTGCCGCACACCCCCTATGTTTCACCGATGAGGTGCTGGACCATGAATTTCCAGAGGGATTCAAACCCATAAACGTAGAGGCATACGACGGAACAACAGACCCTGGGGTCTGGATTGAGGACTATATCCTCCATATCCATATGGCTCGAGGAGATGATCTCCACGCCATCAAGTATTTACCCCTCAAGCTCAATGGGCCAGCTCGGCACTGGCTTAAAAGCCTCCTCGGGAGCTCCATTGGAAGCTGGGAAGAGCTCGAAGACGCCTTTCGGGCAAATTTTCAAGGGACATATGTCCGACCACCAGATGCAGACGATTTAAGTCATATAACTCAACAGCCCGGAGAGTCAGCCCGAAAGCTTTGGAACAGGTTTCTTACTAAAAAGAACCAAATAGTCGACTGTCTGGACGTTGAAGCCTTGGCAGCCTTTAAGCACAGTGTCCGAGACGAATGGCTTTCCAGGCACCTCGGCCAAGGAAAGCCAAGAACAATGGAAGCATTAACAAGCCTCATGACCTGCTTTTGCGCGGGTGAGGATAGCTGGTTAGCCCGGTGCAGCACCAGCGACCCAAGTACATCCGAAGTTAGAGATGGAAACGGGAAATCACGACGCAACAAAAATAATAAGCGCCGGAATAAAGAGGATAGCCCGAAGAGCATGGTGGTAAACGCTGGGTTCAGAAGCTCTCGGCCAGGTCAGCAAAAGCCACCCTCTAAAGGCGCCAGAGATGAACTGTCCAGCTTAAACAAAATTCTGGACCAAATATGTCAGATCCATAGCACCCCCAATAAACCTGCAAATCATACCCACAGAGAATGTTAGGCCTTCAAGCAGTCCGGCAAGCTCAACGCTGAACATAAGGGGCAGGATACACCAAGAGAAGACGAGGATGAGCCTCGCAAGCAAAACACTGGGGAACAGAAGAAATTTCCACCAGAGGTCAAAACAGTAAACGTGTTACACGTGATAAAGGGGAGAAGCAAAGCAGCACTCCTAGGCAAACATGCCCAAGGGCCTATCACAACGGAGTTCTGCCACTGGCCGTCTCAACCGATCACCTTCGACCATCAGGATTACTCAGCAAGTATCCGGAATGCAGGGTGGGCTGCCTTGGTATTAGATCCAATAATTGACGGATACCACTTCACACGAGTCCTGATGGACGGCGGCAGCAGCTCAAACCTGATATATCAGGACACAATCTGCAAAATGGGGATATACCCAATGAAAATTTTCCACAACAACACTACCTTTAGAGGAGTAACGCCAGGCCCAGGGGCTCATTGCAGGGGCTCCCTGCTACTAGAGGTTATATTCGGCTTCCCCGATAACTTCCGTATCGAAAATTTAGCCTTCCGCATTCCTCCGTTCCAAAGTGGCTATCAAGCACTACTTGGACGTGAAGCTTTCGCTCGCTTTAATTCAATACCACATTATGCTTCCCTCACACTTAAGATGCCCGGTCCACGTGGCATCATTACAATAAATGGAAATATTGAGTGATCCTTGCGCGCCAAAGAGAGTGTCGCTGCCTTGGCAGCCGCACACTAAAACGGCCTCACCAACTAAAGCATTCGATAGGTCTTCAAGACCACGGACACGGTTAGACGAGTCCGGCGCAGCTATATGAAATTCATACAAGTTTGATGACCACGCCACTATTACAAATACAAGGGGCTCAACGCACGCAGACAAGTGGCAATTTTTACTCATCTTGACCTGTAGATTGTTTATTTAAACCCACCTTTTTGCACGACAACTTTTCACCTAAGTTCCTCTCTTTTACAGATGACAATCGTGCTACACTCGTCCAGGATACGGCACAACGGAGACACAGGCACAGACGTGCAGCAGGGACCCGTTCCAAGGATTCTTTTTAGATTAAGACCCTGCGTCAACCTTTTTTACTGTCTCTTGTTGATACACATCCCTCGGATTCTCAATACAATTGAGAAGGATGCTGACGTCTTGGCATGTGGCCACGTCAGAACAACGCACGTACCCGGACACTAGGGGCTTCTTACAAAGGGCACTGTTTAGGCCCGGTTTACACCATAAAGACCGAATACCTTAGGGAGTGTTCGTCGTCGCGAGTTTGGCCTTATATGCAGCAGCTCCGAATCATGTCTTGGGTCAAATGTTGGTTTTGCCCGGCTCCTGGGTTTTGCTGCCTTGCATTCCGCTCTATCAGCTAAGGCGGCACCAGGAGAACTACTGCGATTGTGCCCTGGTTCATCTGGACGAGCACCTCAGTAGAGGAAGCCGAAGACTGACTGTCATGATATAGCGCGAGACTGGTCAACCACTCGATGACCTATCGGAATCCTAGAATTCCTCCGCCTTAACAAAGGGCCACTTCTCGGCCGGGCATGTACGCACCCCGAACTCGGGTGAGTGTGGCGCCACCAGGGGCTATATAGTAGCCCCACTGTCAAACTCCTATGGCTAAGTGAAAGTGTTAAAGCATTATAGTCCGGTTGCCTAGTTCGCTGCGCTCTCACCTCCTTAGTAGGACCAAGACGTTGGATTAAGTGTGAATACGCGTCTTTTGCGAACACCCCCGCATTATATGCGTGGGGGCTAAAGCCGACGACTGCAATCTTTCAGGTTATATACATGTATACATAAAACGGCCGCACATGAGGCATCACAATACTTTCGGGCAAAAGTATAAATACAACCTTGATAAAATTAATAAAACATTGTTTTTACAATGGGAATACATGTCACTCAAACATAATATTCTTCAAGCACTGGGCCTCCATCAAACGAGCACCCTCAAGAACTTCTTCAAAATAGTGCTCGACAGCCACTCGGCCTATGGCCGAACCCTGCGCCGCAACAGTGGTAGCATCCATTTCCGCCCAGTATGCTTTGACACGGGCAAGGGCCATTCGCGAGCCTTCTATGCACGCCGACCTCTTCATTGCATTGATGCGCGGCACCGCACCAAGGAACTGCTGCACTAAGCTGAAATAGTTGTTCGGCTTTGGTTTTTCCGGCCACAAATGATCTACGACGGACCTCATGGCAAGTCCGTAAAATCTATTGAGTTCAGCCCATTCGGCAAGCTGATCAGTTAGTGGAAGTATTCGGCCCATTCGGCAAGCCATGGAACGTTAAACTGCGATCAGAATAGCTTGTCCACTTCACGATCTGTTTGATCCCGAAAGTATTCGGCCGCATCGACAGCACTCGCCGTCAAATCCAGATATGCGTCTGCCGAACTCCACAGCCAATCCAGAGGGGTGTACTGCGGATCTCCGAACTTCCTCAGCAGTAAAAAGGGCTTCCCAGCCACAATATCACTGGCTTCACGCAGCTCCTCCTTCTTCGCTCTCATGGCAGAGCGGGTGTCTTTGGTCGCCATCGTGGCCTTTTCGAGGTCCGTCGGCTTCGTTCGGTTTTCTTCTTCAAGGACCTGGCAACGGTCGGCAGTATCTTTTAACTCTATAGCCATCTTGGCCATTTTCTCTTTGCTCTCGCAATGCGCGGCCTTCTCGGCTCTGAACTCTTCGGCCGCCTTCAAAGCAGCCGCATTACTACTCCTTGCTTGTTCTTTGGCTCGGGGAAGTTCCGCCCGAAGGGTCTCCACGGTGGCAGCTCCATCTGCAGTCACAACATATTAAAGATACTGGCATCACACTGCTCTTACTATGTGACATTCACTAGAAAATATCACTTACCCTGTGCCTCATCAAGCCGCTTGTTAACAAGCTCGATGTCGGCATGCGCCGCATCCAGTTGCCGCTTTAGTTCGGCAATATTATGAGTCCGGCTAGCCACCGGAGCTTCCACCACCTGCACATAAAGGCGGTATGGTTATTACCTAGGACTACGATCCTCTATTTGCCACCGTTCTCGGTGACAACCAGAGTCTCTGGGGCTACTATCTACACCGGGCACACCTAAACATGTGCGGTACCATCACAAAGGTATATCATTTTACGTACCTCAAAGCCCGTTAGTAGACTCATAAAGGCGTCATGCAACCCGCTTTCGGCGGACGAGATCCTTTCCATCACTGTACCCATTAACGTACAGTGTTCTTCCGAGATGGTCGCTCGCTTCAGCCGATCCCTCAGTGCGTATGACCGCATACCAGACGGCGCCGGACTCTTTTGTCTACCCTCTTCAAGAGCTGGATGTTGGGGACTTCGGGTGACTATGGGATTATCTTCTGGCCTCACCGGATCCGGAGAGGCCCTCTGTGACAATACTTCAAGGTCGCCCGCTTCTTGAGCGGGGGAGTCCGAGGGAGGCGTTTCGCTCTCCATCATCTCCAGAAGAAGGTCCCATGAAGACGAGCTCTGTTGAGAAGGGCTAAGATCCGAGCTGCAAGATAAACGCTTCGGTTAGTTTCCTCGGAAGTAAGGTAGAATATCTCTACAATTAAGTAAATTTTGATCACTTACGACCCGTTAGAGGGCTGTTCCCCGTACGAACTTTGTGCGGCAAAAGCACCCTCCGAGACGGGATCCTCTGGTGGAGTTTTCTTCTCCCGTTTGGAAACCTTGGTTTTCGAATCATCAGAGGTAGTCCTCTTCCTCCCCCGGGGTGAAGGAATGTCAGACTCCTTCTCTTGGCTATCCTCCCTCACGGAGGCGCTCGTTCCCTCGGTTGGAACCGATAGCGGCGGAGGCCCGCGTTGGCCCTCTTTATTCCCCCCTTCATCTTCCTTTACGGGCACCAGGCAAGGTGCTGGCTCGAGCATCTTTTCTAGCACCGGATTTTCCAAGCCTTCGGGAAGGGGAGCCGAACACCGGATCATCTTCGCCTTTGCTATCCAGTCCTGGTCAAAGAGCGATCCTTTAGAATGATGTCCTGATAAAAGAAAGACACCGTGTCCGGCTAGAGGGTTACTTACTTGGTCCGCGGTGCAGTTGCTGCTCAGGCCCACGTCCTCGGAGGTGTCCGGACACTCTATCTGGGGTCCGAAGAACGACTTGTACATCTCCTCGTGCGTCAGGCCGAGGAAATTCTGAATAGCACGCGGTCATTCTGGGTTGAATTCCCATAAACGGAGGGGCCGGCGTTTGCAAGGCTGGACTTGACGAACCAACATGACTTGCACTACCATAACCAAACTAAAATCTCCCTCGAAGAGATCCTGGATGCGGCTCTGCAGTAGGGGCACATCCTTTGCTGGACCCAGCTCAGCCCTCTGCTGATCCATGACATCAGTTGTGGTGGAGGGCCCGAGCGAAAGGCGGGGGGAGCTACCCACTTGGCACTTCGGGGAGTGGTGATGTAGAACCACTCCCTTTGCCATAATCTGGACACCTCTGGAAAGGAACCTTTTGGCCATGGAGCTCCAGCAATCTTGCTTATTAATGCACCTCCGCACGCTGCATATTGCCCTGCGACCGTCTTTGTCTTCACATCGAAGGTCTTGAGCCACAGGCCGAAGTGAGGGGTAATGCGGAGGAAGGCCTCACATACAACAATAAATGCCGAGATGTGGAGAAAGGAATCCTGGGCTAGATCGTGGAAATCAAGCCCGTAATAGAACATCAAACCCCTTACGAAGGGATCCAGAGTGAGGCCTAGTCCTCGAAGGAAGTGGGAGATGAACACGACGTCCTCGTTGGGTTCGGGAGAAGGGACGACCTGCCCTCGGGCGGGCAGCCGATGCGAGACTTCGGCGGTCAAGTATCTTGCCTCCCTCAACTTCTTGATATCCTCTTCCGTGACGGAGGAGGGCATCCACCGGCCCTGGAGGCTGGATCCGGACATGACTGAAGGTCCGAAGCACCTGACCTGGGCTTTGGATGTTGGAACTCGAGGCGGGGGAAGGATTCAATTGAGCACGGGAGGAAAAAAGTAAAAACCTTGACCCTTTATAAAGAGGGTGAATATCAAGCGTCCTCCTCGTGGCCATTTGGGACTTGCCTAAAATCTAGGAGTCCTAGGCGCGGTTGGGTTACCCATGCCCGTATTGATGAGAATCCCGTAATAAGGGGGACACGATCTCTGCTTTGACAAGACGTGTCAAAAAACTGCCTCGCGTTATGTGCGGGGCTAGTTGAAGGAAACGGTTCGAATAATCACCGGGCCATGGCATAATGTCATGTTACCAAAACAAGTCAACATATTAGATTTGTGGAAATATTATTCTCTCTACAGTGGTATGTGGAACTTATTTTGTAGGGTCGGACACTATCCATGTATTCAAATTCTTCCGTGGTGTATTCGGAGGAGGAACCCGCCTTGCAATGCCGAAGACAATACTGCGCACCGGACTCATCGTCATTGAAGCCTGGTTCAGGGGCTACTGAGGGAGTCCTGGATTAGGGGGTCTCTGGACAGCCGGACTATATCCTTTGGCCGGACTGTTATACTATGAAGATACAAGATTGAAGACTTCGTCTCGTGTCCGGATGGGACTCTACTTGGCGTGGAAGGCAAGCTAGGCAATACCGATATGTATATCTCCTCCTTTGTAACCAACCTTGTGTAACCCTAGCCCTTTCCGGTGTCTATATAAACCGAAGGGTTTAGTCCATAGGACAACACACAATCATACCATAGGCTAGCTTCTAGGGTTTAGCCTCTCCGATCTCGTGGTAGATCAACTCTTGTAATACTCATATCATCAAGAATAAATCAAGCAGGACGTAGGGTTTTACCTCCATCAAGAGGGCCCGAACCTAGGTGAAACATTGTGTCCCTGCCTCCTGTTATCATCGGCCTTAGACGCACAGTTCGGGACCCCCTACCCAAGATCCGCCAGTTTTGACACCGACAGTGGGGTCGGGCTCTGCCGACATAGAACGTAAAGTAGACAGGAAGGAAATCGTGGAACTCAAATAAATATTACAAAACATGTTGTGCTCCAAATACCAAGCATAAGTTTAAACGCCCCCACGAGGCATGGTACGTGTTGCAGATGCAAAGCAGGAAAGAAGTCACCGGCAAGTCATCCCTGTACGTCGCCTTCGCGTGCAAAAGATGCCCCTTCGACGGCAATGTTGTCCTCACCGATGCCGCCTGCCAGAGTTGTGGGTTCAGCATCACCACCTGTCGGTGGCGCAGGGTCGAAGGCGCGAAACTTCTTCACCAAATCTTCCACCTGGCCCTTCACGGCTTCAGCATCGGCTGCGCAGTGCTCGTCGTCCATAGGATCCAGCAGCTCGTCGAGGTTGGCAGCAGGATCACGAAGATAGAGGTGGCTGAAGAAGCGTGTCAGCGCGGCCGAGGAAAGTGTGCAGGCTTCACCTTCCACCAAGGGGCCATTTCCTCCCACGACCTCCTCAAGCACCCCGACCAGATGAGGAAGCAGCTGGGTGGGGCCCTATTCAACGGTGGCTAGCGGCTCCTCCAAGCCCTTCTCGTAGCGTGCCCGCAGCGCCATGCGGGACCTCTCCTCGATGGACTTGAAGGCTGCGCATTCCTCCGCTAGGACCTTTGCTTTGGCATCAAGCTCGATATTCTCCACGTCCATCTTCCGCTTCAACTTCTCCAGCCGGCTGTGCTCCGCGGCCTGCACCTTACCCAACTGCTCCAGCTCGGCGTCGCGACCCCTGACGGCGTCCTCCTGGGCCTTCATCTTCTCCTCCTCCGCCTTGCGGCCTCGTGCCTCAGCCGCACGCTCGTTGCGCATTGTCTCCAGCTCAGCCTCCAGCGACTGACAGCGATCCTGGGCGGCCCCGGCATCTTTCAGCGCCACCTCGCGAGCGGCGACGGCCTGGGTGGCGGCCTGCTTGTCCTTCTTGGAGGTTGCTGCCGCTTGGCTCAGCGCCACCTGAATGGACACGTCTGATTGAAGCCAGCCAGAGACCAGCTCCAGGCGTCCGGCTACCAGGCGGGGGTCGGCGCCTTGAAGATCTTCTCGCAGTAGTGTGAGGCCCCAAGACCATTGCGCCAGGTGTCCTCTAGTTATTCGCTGTTGTTGCCATGTCATTTGCTTGCGTGTTGCATCTTGTCATGTCATCATGTGCATTGCATCATCGTGTTTTCAAAACTTGCATCTGTCTCGGTCTCCTCGTCCTCTCTGTTGTCCGTTCTGAGCCCAACCACACTTGCACGCGCCCGCGGCTTGTTCGAAATAGTGTTTTATAAGTGGCCGGAAAATGTTCTCGGAATGGGATGAAAGTTGGCGTGCGGTGTTGTTATGTTGCCAGTAGGCCGCCTGCCAAATTTCATCGCATTCGGAGTTCGTTTGACGCCCCAACGATTAACTATAGCGGCATATAGCCGGTCTAACGTCGGACGTTTTCGGTCTCTGGAAACAGTCGCCGGGCCTCCCTCTCTTCTCTTCTCTCAGCTCGAGACCGTCTACACAACCCACTACCTACCGCCAGATCCAACCTAAGCTCTCTCGTCATCCCGCGGCCCTCCTCGCGCGCGCGTCCGGTAGCTGTCCCTGACACGACCCGGACTTTCATTACCCGTGTCAGGAACATCCCCAAACATCTACAAAATATCACAGTTTTCTTATTTAGGTTCCCTAGCCTATTTTTCCCGACCGTCCGATTACAATCAGAGGGACGGTTTAGCCCCTAACCAAAAATCCCCTGCTTTATATATATAGTCCAACCCCTACCAAATCAAGCCAGCCCTAATTTCTTGGGGGTCATCCCCTCCTCGATTTCACACCAGTCAACCAAATCCAGCCAAGACAAATCCATCCCCTTCCTGTTTTTCTTCCTATCTTCTTTTCTTCTCTGATCTCTCTCTCACGCCGGCCTCCTCCTGCTCGACATCGCCGCCCTCCGCTGTTGCCTTGCACGTCTAGCCGGCTTCCTTGCTGGAGACCAGGTTGTGTCACCCCTCGCCGTCTCTCTCCCTTCGATTCTCTCTCTCTCTCTCACGATCACCCACTCTCTCTGTCCCGGCTGCGCAGGTACCCCCGTGGCCGCCATGCTAAGCTCCGCATCGACCCCATCCTGCCATCGCTTCATCTGGACGGGAACCAAGCCTCCTCAGCCGGCGCCATGCCCGCGCCTCCCGAGGAGTTCGTCGCCTCCACCTCATTCCCGCTAGAGCAAGCCCCACCGCGCCGCCCTGCGCAAGCCGCTGGAGCCTGCTTCCACCCGCGCGGCTGCGGCATCTGCTGCCTCGGCCCCTCGCCGAGCTCGTTGAGTCCCGCTGCTGCCTCAAGTACCCCGCCATCCTCGTCTTCTTGCGTGGCTAGTCGCCGTCCAAGCCGTTTCGGGCCAGATCCGCCGTCCTGGAGACCTGCGCCCCTGCCGGACCTCATCTGCATCGCCTCTGCCTCGAACGTCTTCGTTGACCGCGTCCCTGCGTCGTAGCTCCCTCCTGTCAAGCATGGGCTCGATCCCCTGTTTTCCCTGCAGCGAAGGAACCAGGCACGTTGACCTCTCCTGGGCCGGCCTCGCCTCGGTCTGCATCCGCAGCCCAGCCGGTCCACCTCACCACCGAGCGGGCCAAGGCCCACTGGGTGAGGCCACACCCCAGCGCCCCACCTTTTGTTTTTTTTCCTGTTGGGCTTGTCTCAGTTTCGACCCATATAGTGTTTTTCCCTGTCTGCAAATTTGAGCTATTATCCAGAGTTTGCCCGTTTTACAGAAAACCCGTTGTACTTCATGCATTTAATAACTCTTGAACTACGCATCATATGTTAAAACTCCAAATATGAAACTTGCTTAGAATTTCATCTAGTTTAATAATATCCAACTTTCATCCATGTTAAAAATGTTTAAAACGCTGTTTGTGTATTTTTGCCATATGCCATGTTAAAATGCTTTAATTCATAACTAAATAACCGTAGCTTGGATTTTAATAAACCTTATATGTAAATGGGTTAGAATTTTGCCTAGTTTAACATGGTGGCATCATCTTGCATGTTTAATAACTCTAAAATTGTGTTTAGGGCAGAACAGTACCATAACCAAAATATGCACATGGGGATTTTACCTGACTTGTTGCTTGTTGTTCCGGCCTCATTTAAACTTGCCTAGATAGGTAGTTTTGTTTTGCTTCACCCCTTGCCATGCTAAACAACATTGAATAGTGTTGAGTGAATAAACGAGATCGAACTAAATAACTTGTTGTGGTGTTTCGTCAATATGCAACTCGTTGCATATTGATCTCCACTTAATTTGTAGAATTGCTTGTGCACTTTGCCATGCCATGCCTCATTAAACCGGACATGCATCATACTTGATTGTGCATCGTGCCTTGGTTATGTGTTGGTTGTTTACTATGTTGTTTGCTTCTTTCCGATGTTGCTTCTTCGGGTTGGTTCCGATAACGTCGCGTTTGTGAGGATTTGTTCGACTACGTCCGCTTGTCTTCTTCATGGACTCGTTCTTCTTCCTTGCGGGATCTCAGGCAAGATGACCATACCCTCGAAATCACTTCTATCTTTTCTTGCTAGATGCTCGCTCTTTTGCTATGCCTATGCTGCGATACCTACCACTTGCTATATCATGCCTCCCATATTGTTAAACCAATCCTCTAACCCACCTTGTCCTAGCAAACTGTTGTTTGGCTATGTTACCGCTTCGCTCGGCCCCTCTTATAGCATTGTTAGTTGCAGGTGAAGATTGGAGTTTGTTCCTTGTTGGAACATGGATATTTGTTGGGATATCACAATATATCTTATTTACTTAATGCATCTCTATACTTGGTAAAGGGTGGAAGGCTCGGCCTTATGCCTGGTGTTTTGTTCCACTCTTGCCGCCCTAGTTTCCGTCATATCGGTGTTATGTTCCCGGATTTTGCATTCCTTACATGGTTGGGTTATAATGGGAACCCCTTGACAGTTCGCCTTGAATAAAACTCCTCCAGCAATGTCCAACATTGGTTTTACCATTCGCCACCTAGCCTCTTTTCCCTTGGGAGTCGCGCTCCCGAGGGTCATCATTATTTTAACCCCCCTGGGCCAGTGCTCCTTTGAGTGTTGGTCCAAACAAGAGCCCCTTGCAGCGCCACCTGAGGGAAACTCGAGGGCTGGTTTTAGTTGTATGGATTGCTCATCTGAGTGTGCCCTGAGAACGAGATATGTGCAGCTCCTATCGGGATTTGTCGGCACATTCGAGCGGTGTTGCTAGACTTGTTTTACCATTGTCGAGGATGTCTTGTAACCGGGATGCCGAGTCTGATTGGATTGTCTTGGGAGAAGGAATATCCTTCGTTGACCGTGAGAGCTTGTGATGGGCTAAGTTGGGACACCCCTATAGGGATTTGAACTTTCAAAAGCCGTGCCCGCGGTTATGGGCAGATGGGAATTTGTTACCATCCGGTTGTAGAAAACCTGAAGTTTATCTTATTTAAAATACATCAACCGTGTGTGGAGCCGTGATGATCTTTTCTCGGCGGGGTCCGGGAAGTGAACACGGTGTTGGAGTAATGCTTGACGTAGGTTGTTCTAGGATCACCTCTTGGTCATAGTTGTTCGACCGTGCCTTTGCTCTCTCTTTTCGCCCTCATTTGCGTATGTTTAGCCACCATATATGCTAGTCGCTTGCTGCAGCTCCATCTCATACCTTTTACCCTTCCCATAAGCTTAAATAGTCTTGATCGCGAGGGTGCGAGATTGCTGAGTCCCCGTGACTCACAGATTCTTCCAAAACCAGTTTGCAGGTGCCGATGATAGCTTGCAGGTGACGCAACCGGGCTCAGGAGGAGCTCGATGAAGATCGTGTTCGTTATGTTGTTCCGTTTCCAGTTGATCAGTAGTGGAGCCCAGTTGGGACGATCGGGGATCTGTGTAGCTTTTGGGGTAGTCTTCTTTTATATTGGTTCCATAGACGGAGCTTGATTGTATCTGGATGATGTAATGCTTTATTCATGTAGTTGTGTGAAGTGACGATTGTAAGCCAACTATGTACCTCTTATTCCGTTATTATTACATGGGTTGTTGTGAAGATTACCTCACTTGCGACATTGCTTTCAATGCGGTTATGCCTCTAAGTCGTGCTTCGACACGTGGGAGATATAGCCGCATCGAGGGCGTTACAAGTTGGTATTAGAGCCTTCCCCGACTTTAGGAGCCCCCTTCTTGATCGAATTGCTGGCGTTGTTGAGTCTAGTAAAATGTTTTGAGTCATTTAGGATTATATATATCGGAGAGTAGGATTCTTTTTACTCCTCAGTCCCTTCATCGCTCTGGTGAGGCATCCTGACGTAGAGTTTTGACTCTTCTCTTCTCAAAATTTCACTAATTTTTTTAGGATCATGCAGGTATCTTGGAATCGTTCCGATGGTTTTATGACGAGAACATTGTTCTTGGTGCCTCCTGACATTTAGGGGTTGTGGCAGTGTCCCGGGGAGTTGAGCTCCGAGGTGTTGTCGTCACAATTTTATCGTTGTAGTTCTGGAATACCTGAGTTGCGCCGACATCGAAAATCTCTTTTATGCAGTTGTTGGTGAGATAACCTCAACGCCACCCAGTACTAGGGCGGGAGTTCGCGAGTATTGCCATAACTCGTATAACGGATGCTTTTCGAAGGTTGAGGTAAACGATTTCCGAAGGTTTCTTGGTTATGTGTTGAAGGATGGATACAGCTGGATGTAGGATTTGCTAGTTTTGGGTGAGATATTATGCTTCCCCTGTATCCCCAACACCTGATTGCATAATCGGAAAGTTTCGGGAGTTTATAAGTGGGAATTCAAGTAGCTCTTAGGATATCTTTCCGATAGATGTATGATATGAAATGGGGGTTCGACGTCTAGTGGTCCGCCTATCCACAGTTGGTTTTACAGTGGTCTCGTTGTGTCTTAAAGAGTCCTTGTCTATGCCAACTCAGGGATGCTTCATATGTCATGTGCACTGCCTTGCACATGATGGTGCTGTATGATCGAGCCCGTGTAGGCCCCACCACAAAAACTTCGGACGAAATCTCTATCATATGTTTGTTCCGGCTTATTCTGCAAGCCAATCCTTTGTTTTGTTTTGAGTTGTGATATTCGAGTTGCTTCGAAGTCAAATGTTGATTCCTTACCTTTTCTAAACGGTGTTCTCATACTCCAATGTGAATACCAATCCTTCATGATAATCGAGATTGTCATGTCAATCCTTTTTCAACCGGCGTGTTTCTCTTCAAGTGGATCCGATCATTTCAACGTTTGTAAGATTCAATCTCAGTTTTTTCGTCAACGGTGTTTGCTTCTTCCGTTCCAAGTTGCCTTTGATTTTTCCCGCCTACCCACCCTTGTTTCTTAAAGGACTCAGTTTTCTTCATTCGTTATCCATTTTATGAATGTGAAGTCTTTCCGTTCTTTTCAATCAACGTTCTTACCCGGTGGTTCTCTTGAGGAGGCTCTACTCGTTCATCATTCTCCATTCTTTTCTTCTACGGTGGAACCAATTCAAGCTTTTGGTGTTGATCATATCCTGTTTTTCCTCGTTTCAAATACCTACTCATGCCGGTGCTCATCATATTCATTCATTTCTCGCTATTCAATTATTCCAGAGTGCTGAAGATATCTCGGAAGGCTCGTCTTGTCATTCAAGATCCGTTCAACCTATTTCGAGGTTGTTATCCCATTCAAGCCATTTGAATCAACCGGTGCAATCTCTTTTCAAAATCGTTCAACGGTATATCTTTTCAGTGGGCCCTAACCCACAGGTCTTTCCCAGGATCTAACCTGACTCTTCTTATTTTCCAGGAGCTACCCTTAAATTCTTTCAAGTATGACGTAAGAATGAATTATCATCAGTCATAGGTATTTCTCCAAGATCTGTCAAATTCTTTTAATCATTGGCACAACCTCTTCGCTTTTGATTCTTCCGGAGTGTCTAAATAACTCATGGTGGTGTTTCTATCGTCATTCTCAACATCTGAAGACCGAAGAAGAGTTTCTCTTAAATCTTGCTCCATTCTTTTCAAGATTCATGGCTCTAGCCTCGTGCCATCCTTTCATAATTGTTTTCGATTGTGAGAGTTCTTTTCACCCATCCAGAGGAATTCAAGAGTCTTGCCAGTTTGATTCTCCGGAGCCCTTGATCTCAGAATTATTCTTTCTCAGCTTTCAGCTCTCATTCTCCTAATCTTACCGGTGCATCATTCAAGTCTTTCTCTAATTAGTTCAGGATCTCTTTGTTCACTTGCATCTAAATTCCCTCAAGTATCTTCATTCGTTCTTTAATTCTTCCCGGTGTTTCTTTATCTTTTCTTCAATCGTTCTCAATTCTTACGGTGGTTCATTCAAGACTTTTTCCCTTCATTATCATATTAATTCATTCGTTGTTTCAATCCTACCGGTGTTCCGTTGAAGACCTTATCAAGTTATCGATTTCTCTCTTAATCCTTTCTACCGGAATAAGTTGTATGCAATCCGTTGCTTGTCATCAATTTAAATTGTTGAAGGATGAGCATACCATAATTCTTATTCTTGATTCACCCAAGTGATTAATTCTTTATTCCGGAGGCTCATCAAATTCTCGGTTTCACTTGATTCATCTTTTCTTTTTCCGGAGTTCCTGGTCTTCCGCATTATCTCGTCGCGAAGATTCATCTAAATCATTACAAGGATTCACCTTGTGTTTTCAACTTCCCTTTCCTTTTGTTTGATCATCCTTTTGTTACCGGAATTGTTCATGGAGGGTCAACATGGTGGTTCGTCAAGAATTCATTCCATTCTTAAATTGTTCTTCAAGATCTCTCTCGAAGTCATGACCCGCCAACCTATACTTCAAGTATTCTTCATCTTCCGTTCCGAAGTCCAATTTGTTCTATCTTATCATTTGAGGTGGTATTATGTCATTCTTGTTAATTTGAGTTCATGTTTCATGATTCACATGTTGTTAAGAATGAGGTTTTATAAATCCATCAATCTCGCCATTGGAGTTATCTTGGGTTATATTTCACCTAAAGCTTTCCCTGAGGACTGCTGCTAATTATGGTGCTTATAAGTGACACAAGTTCTTCATTTATCCTCCCGGTGATTTAAGTTTCTCGTCTTCTTGTTCATATCAATCCAATATATTGTTTTTTTTTCATTAGTGGCAGAATTTTACCTTTAGTTTTGAGATGTTTTCATAAGCCCACAAGCAGCTTTTTGTTTTCATTGTTGATTTTCCAACAACTCCGTTCAATACTTCTTTCTAAGAATGCTTCTCAAATTCTTTTGTGGTAGAAGATGTCATTTTCTTATCAACTTTTCCTTTCCAATGATCCAACTTCTATTCTTTCGTTCTAGAGGCATTGCGTTATTGCTTCTTCAACCATCATCTCGTTTTATCAAAGATCATGGTCTTTCCTTTGCTTATCAATTTAACCGGAGTGTTCTGTCCTCTACTCAAGTTCTTTTCGCCTTTTCAAGTTTTGCTTCTCGTTTCTACCGGAGTGCCTGGTTGTACTTCTTGTCCATTGCAACCCTTTTCTCATGTCTTTCAACCTACAGGGTTCTTGTGATGTTCCTTGTTCCTCGTTTCTAACGGAGGTTTTCAACTTTGTTCTTCTTCGTTGCATTCTTTCTTTCAATTTGTTCAACCTCTCAAGGTTCGTGGTTTCACTCGTTTGTCAAAGAAGCAACTTAGTTTTTTACCTCTTCTCTTTCTCTTCCGTTTTCCCTCCGGTGCCATTCTAGATCTCGGGACGAGATCCTCTTGTAGTGGTGGAGTGTTGTGACGCCCTGAGACCGTTGCGCCAGGTGTCCTCCAGTTATTCGCTGTCGTTGCCATGTCATTTTCTTGCGTGTTGCATCTTGTCATGTCATCATGTGCATTGCATCATCGTGTTTTCAAAACTTGCATCCGTCTCGGTCTCCTTGTCCTCTCCGTTGTCCGTTCTGAGCCCAACCACACCTGCACGCGCCCGCGGCTTGTCCGAAATAGTGTTTTATAAGTGGCCGGAAAATGTTCTCGGAATGGGATGAAAGTTGGCGTGCGGTGTTGTTATGTTGCCAGTAGGCCGCCTGCCAAATTTCATCGCATTCAGAGTTCGTTTGACGCCCCAATGATTAACTATAGCGGCATATAGCCGGTCCAGCATCCGACGTTTTCGGTCTCCGGAAACAGTCGCCCGGCCTCCCTCTGTTCTCTTCTCTCAGCTCGAGACCGTCTACACAACCCACTACCTACCGCCAGATCCAACCTAAGCTCTCTTGTCATCCCGCGGCCCTCCTCGTGCGCGCGTCCGATAGCTATCCCGGACACAACCCGGACTATCGTTACCTTGTGTCAGGAACATCCCCAAACATCTACAAAATATCACCGTTTTCTTATTTAGGCTCCCTACCCTATTTTTCCTGACCGTCCGATTACGATCAGAGGGCCGGTTTAGCCCCTACCGAAAAAACCCCTGCTTTATATATATAGTCCAACCCCTACCAAATCAAGCCAACCCTAAATTCTAGGGGGTTTGTCCCATCGCCGCCGCCACTCCACCAAATTCCTCTTGGGATCCATCCCCTCCTCAATTTCACACCAGTCAACCAAATCCAGCCAAGACAAATCCAACCCCTTCCTGTTTTTCTTCCCATCTTCTTTTCTTCTCTGATCTATCTCTCACACCGGCCTCCTCCTGGTCGACATCGCCGCCCTCCGCTGCTGCCTTGCATGTCTAGCCAGCTTCCTTGCCGGAGACCAGGTTGTGTCACCCCTCGCCGTCTCTCTCCCTATGATTGCCTCTCTCTCTCACGATCACCCACTCTCTCTGTCCCGGCTGCGCAGGTACCCCCATGGCCGCCATGCTAAGCTCCACATCTATCCCATCGTGTCATCGCTTCATCTGGACGAGAACCAAGCCTCCTCAGCCGGCGCCATGCCCGCGCCTCCCGAGGAGTTCGTCGCCTCCACCTCGTTCCAGCCGCAGCAAGCCCCACCATGCCGCCCTGCGCAAGCCGACGGAGCCTGCTTCCACCCGCGCGGCTGCGGCATCCGCTGCCTTGGCCCCTCGCCGAGCTCCTCGAGTCCCGCTGCTACCTCAAGTACCCCGCCGTCCTCATCTTCTTGCATGGCTAGTCGCCGTCCAAGCCCGTTTCGGGCCAGATCCGCCATCCTGGAGACCCGCGCCCCTGCCGGACCTCACCTGCATCGCCTCTGGCTCAAACGTCTTCGTTGACCGCGTCCCTGCGTCGTAGCTCCCTCCTGTCGAGCACGAGCTCGATCCCCTGTTTTCCCTGCAGCGAAGGAACCAGGCGCGTTGACCTCGCCTGGGCCGGCCTCGCCTCGGTCTGCATCAGCAGCCCAGCCAGTCCACCTCACCACCTAGCGGGCCAAGGCCCACTGGGTGAGGCCACACCCCAGCGCCCCACCTTTTGTTTTTTTTTTCTGTTGGGCTTGTCTCGATTTCGGCCCATATAGTGTTTTTCCCTGTCTGCGAATTTTAGCTATTATCCAGAGTTTCCCGTTTTACAGAAAACCCCTTGTACTTCATGCATTTAATAACTCTTGAACTATGCATCATATGTTAAAACTCCAAATATGAAACTTGCTTAGAATTTCATCTAGTTTAATAATATCGAACTTTCATCCATGTTAAAAATGTTTAAAATGTTGTTTGTGTATTTTTTGCCATATGCCATGTTAAAATGCTTTAATTCATAACTAAATAACCGTAGCTCGGATTTTAATAAACTTTATATGTAAATGGGGTAGAATTTTGCGTAGTTTAACATGGTGGCATCATCTTGCATGTTTAATAACTCTAAAATTGTGTTTAGGGCAGAACAGTACCATAACCAAAATATGCACATGGGGATTTTTCCTGACTTGTTGCTTGTTGTTCCGGCCTCATTTAAACTTGCCTAGATAGGTAGTTTTGTTTTGCTTCACCCCTTGCCATGCTAAACAACATTGAATATAGTTGAGTACATAAACGAGATCGAACTAAATAACTTGTTGTGGTGTTTTGTCAATATGCAAATCGTTGCATATTGATCTCCAATTAATTTGTAGAATTGCTTGTGCACTCTGCCATGCCATGCCTCATTAAACCGGACATGCATCATACTTGATTGTGCGTCGTGCCTTGGTTATGTGTTGGTTGTTTACTATGTTGTTTGCTTCTTTCCGATGTTGCTTCTTCGGGTTGGTTCCGATAACGTCGCGTTTGTGAGGATTCGTTCGACTATGTCCGCTTGTCTTCTTCATGGACTCGTTCTTCTTCCTTGCGGGATCTCAGGCAAGATGACCATACCCTCGAAATCACTTCTATCTTTGCTTGCTAGATGCTCGCTCTTTTGCTATGCCTATGCTGCGATACCTACCACTTGCTATATCATGCCTCCCATATTGTTAATCCAATCCTCTAACCCACCTTGTCCTAGAAAACCGTTGTTTGGCTATGTTACCGCTTTGCTCGGCCCCTCTTATAGCGTTGTTAGTTGCAGGTGAAGATTGGAGTTGTTCCTTGTCGGAACATGGATATTTGTTGGGATATCACAATATATCTTATTTACTTAATGCATCTATATACTTGGTAAAGGGTGGAAGGCTCGGCCTTATGCCTGGTGTTTTGTTCCACTCTTGCCGCCCTAGTTTCCTTCATATCGGTGTTATGTTCCCGGATTTTCCGTTCCTTACATGGTTGGGTTATAATGGGAACCCCTTGACAGTTCGCCTTGAATAAAACTCCTCCAGCAATGTCCAGCATTGGTTTTACCATTCGCCGCCTAGCCTCTTTTCCCTTGGGAGTCGTGCTCCTGAGGGTCGTCATTATTTTAACCCCCCTAGGCCAGTGCTCCTCTGAGTGTTGGTCCAAACTAGAGCCCCTTGCAGCGCCACCTCGGGGAAACTCGAGGGCTGGTTTTAGTTGTACGGATTGCTCATCTGAGTGTGCCCTGAGAACAATATATATGCAGCTCCTATCGGGATTTGTCGGCACATTCGGGCGGTGTTGCTGGACTTGTTTTACCATTGTCGAGGATGTCTTGTAACCGGGATGCCGAGTCTGATCGGATTATCTTGGGAGAAGGAATATCCTTCGTTGACCGTGAGAGCTTGTGATGGGCTATGTTGGGACACCCCTGCAGGGATTTGAACTTTCGAAAGCCGTGCCCGCGGTTATGGGCAGATGGGAATTTCTTAACATCCGGTTGTAGAAAACCTAAAGTTTATCTTAATTAAAATACATCAACCGCGTGTGTAGCCGTGATGGTCTCTTCTCGGCGGGGTCCGGGAAGTGAACACGGTGTTGGAGTAATGCTTGACGTAGGTTGTTCTAGGATCACTTCTTGGTCATAGTTGTTCGACCGTGCCTTTGCTCTCTCTTCTTGCCCTCATTTGCGTATGTTTAGCCACCATATATGCTAGTCACTTGCTGCAGCTCCACCTCATACCTTTTACCCTTCCCATAAGCTTAAATAGTCTTGATCGCGAGGGTGTGAGATTGCTGAGTCCCCGTGACTCACAGATTCTTCCAAAACCAGTTTGCAGGTGCCGATGATAGCTTGCTGGTGACGCAACCGAGCTCAGGAGGAGCTTGATGAAGATCGTGTTTGTTATGTTGTTCCGTTTCCAGTTGAACAGTAGTGGAGCCCAGTGGGATGATCGGGGATCTGTGTATCTTTTGGGGTAGTCTTCTTTTATTTTGGTTCCGTAGACGGATCTTGATTGTATCTGGATGATGTAATGCTTTATTCATGTAATTGTGTGATGTGGCGATTGTAAGCCAACTATGTACCTCTTATTCCCTTATTATTACATGGGGTGTTGTGAAGATTACCTCACTTGCGACATTGCTTTCAATGCGGTTATGCCTCTAAGTCGTGCTTCGACACGTGGGAGATATAGCCGCATCGAGGGCGTTACAAGTAGGGTCATCACGGAAAGAGCGCGCTTCAGGACATCAGGGGAGGCAGAAGGATCTGATGTCAGCAGTGCGGCAGGAGGAGGAGGAGCCAACGTCTCCACCATGGCCTGGGAGGCTGGGGGCTCCTGAGCCTTGGGGACCCCAGCAACCGAGCTGGGCACTAGCACCTCCGGAGCCAGTGGGGCAGCAGGGGCCACCTCCTCTTGATGATGCTCCCCCAAGCCTCGCGAGGACGATCGGGCCGGAGAAACGCGAGCGCTATCACTGCCCTTCTCCACGGAGAGGGGCACAGCCACCGCAGGCGACGGGGTCCAGAGCAATACCACCGCTTCCTTCTTCCTCCTCTTCACCGCGGGTGTAGGCCTGTTGGCGCAACAGAGAAGCATTAAGAGTCAACAGCAGAAGCAGAAAGAAGACAGGACAAGAGTACTTACTGGTCCACCACAGTGTAACCTTGAAGGAAATATGCCCTAGAGGCAATAATAAAGTTATTATTTATTTCCTTATTTCATGATAAATGTTTATTATTCATGCTAGAATGGTATTAACTGGAAACATAATACATGTGTGTATACATAGACAAACATAGTGTCAATTGTATACCTCTACTTGACTAGCTTGTTAATCAAAGATGGTTAAGTTTCCTAACCATAGACATGAGTTGTCATTTTATTAACGGGATCACATCATTAGGAAGAATGATGTGATTGACTTGACCCATTCCATTAGCTTAGCACTTGATCGTTTAGTATGTTGCTATTGCTTTCTTCATGAGTTATACATGTTCCTATGACTATGAGATTATGCAACTCCCATTTACTGGAGGAACACTTTGTGTGCTACCAAACGTCACAACGTAACTGGGTGATTATCCAGGTTCCGCTATTGGTTATTGAACGGAGACATGTCTCGGTCATGTCTACATAGTTCTCGAACCCATAGGGTCCGCACGCTTAAAGTTCGGTGACGATCGGTATTATGAGTTTATGTGATTTGATGTACCGAAGGTAGTTCGGAGTCCCGGATGACATCGGGGACATGACGAGGAGTCTCGAAATGGTGGAGACCTAAAGATCGATACATTGGAAGGCTATATTCGGACATCGGAAAGGTTCCGAGTCGGGTATTTTCCGGAGTACCAGGGAGTTACGGGAATTCGTCCGGGGAGTCAATGGGCCTTAGTGGGAAGGAGAGGCAGCAGCCAGGAGGTGGCTCGCACCCCTCCCAAGCACAGTCCGAATTGGACAAGGGGTTTGGGGCACACCCCCCCTCTCCCTTCCTTCTCCCCTCCCCCTTCTTTCCCCCTTCTCCTAGTTGGACTAGGAAATGAGGAAACCTACTCCTACTAGGAGTAGGAATCCTACTCCCTTGGCGTGCCCCTCCTAGGGCTGGCCTCCTCCTCCCTCCCTCCTTTATATACGGGGGAAGGGGGCACCCCAAGACACATAAGTTGATCAGTTGATCTCTCCCAACCATGTGCGGTACCCCCCTCCACCATAATCCAGCTTGATCATATCATAGCGGTGCTTAGGGGAAGCCCTGCGTTGGTAGCATCATCATCACCGTCACCACGCCATCGTGCTGACGAAACAATCCTGTGAAGCTTTGCTGGATCAGGGCTCACGGGACATCATCGAGTTGAACGTGTGCAGAACTCGGAGTGTCGTACGTTCGGTACTTGGATCGGTTGGATCGTGAAGACGTACGACTACATCAACCGCGTTGTGCTAACGCTTCCGCATTCGGTCTACGAGGGTACGTAGACACACTCTCCCCTCTTGTTGCTATGCATCACCATGATCTTGTGTGTGCATAGGATTTTTTTAAAATTACTACGTTCCCCAACTGTGGCATCCGAGCCAGGTTTTACGCGTAGATGTTGTATGCACAAGTAGAAAAAAAGTGAGTTGTGGGCAATACAAATCACACTGCTTACCAGCATGTCACACTTTGGTTCGGTGGTATTGTTGGATGAAGCGGCCTGGACCGACATTACGCGTACGCTTACGCGAGACTGGTTCTACCGACGTGCTTTGCACATAGGTGGCTGGCGGGTGTCACTTTCTCCAACTTTAGTTGAACCGAATGAGGCTACGCCCGGTCCTTGAGAAGGTTAAAACAACACTAACTTGACGAACCATCGTTGTGGTTTTGATGCGTAGGTAAGAACGGTTCTCGCTAAGCCCGTAGCAGCCACATAAAACTTTTAACAACAAAGTAGAGGACGTCTAACTTGTTTTTGCAGGGCATGTTGTGATATGATATGGTCAAGACATGATGCTATATTTTATTGTATGAGATGATCGTGTTTTGTAACGGAGTTATCGGCAACTGGCAGGAGCCGTATGATTGGTGCTTTATTGTATGCAATGCAATCGCCCTATAATTGCTTTACTTTATCACTAAGCGGTAGCGATAATCGTAGAAGCAATAGTTGGCGAGACGACAATGATGCTACGATGGAGATCAAGGTGTCACGTCGGTGATTATGACGGTGCTTCAGAGATAGACATCACAAGCACAAGATGATGATGGCCATATCATATCACTTATATTGATTGCATGTGATGTTTATCTTTTATGCATCTTATTTTGCTTTGATTAACGGTAACATTATAAGATGATCTCTCACTAATTTCAAGATGAAAGTGTTCTCCCTGAGTATGCACCATTGCCAAAGTTTGTCGTGCCGAGACACTAGGTGATGATTGGGTGTGATAAGCTCTACGTTCATCTACAACGGATGCAAGCCAGTTTTGCACACGCAGAATACTCGGGTTAAACTTGACGAGCCTAGCATATGCAGATATGGTCTCGGAACACTAAGACCGAAAGGTCGAGCGTGAATCATATAGTAGATATGATCAACATAGTGATGTTCACCATTGAAAACTACTCCATCTCACGTGATGATCGGACATGGTTTAGTTGATTTGGATCACGTGATCACTTAGATGATTAGAGGGACTTCTATCTAAATGGGAGTCCTTAAGTAATATGATTAATTGAACTTTAATTTATCATGAACTTAGTCCTAGTAGTATTAGCATATCTATGTTGTACATCAATAGCTCACATTTAGCTCCCCTGTTTTATTTTTGATATGCTCCTAGAGAAAAATAAGTTGAAAGATGTTAGTAGCAAAGATGCTGACTAGCTCTGTTATCTGAGGATTATCCTCATTGCTGCACAGAAGTATTATGTCCTTGATGCACCGCTAGGTGACAGAACTATTGGAGGAGCAGATGCAAACGTTTTGAACGTTTTGACAAAACCTCGGTATGATAACTACTTGATAGTTTAGTGCACCATGCTTTACGACTTAGAACCAAGACTACAAATATGTTTTGAACACCATGGAGCATATAAGATGCTCCAAGAGTTGAAATTGTATTTCATACTCATGCCCGTGTCGAAAGGTATGAGACCTCTGACATTACTTTGCCTACAAGATGGAGGAGAATAGCTCAACCAGTAAGTATGTGCTTAGATTGTCTGAGTACTACAATCACTTGAATCAAGTGGGAGTTAATCTTCCCGATAAGATAGTGATTGACAGAGTTTTCTAGTCACTATCACCAAGTTGCTAGAACTTCGTGATGAACTATAATATGCAAGGGATAACGGAAATGAATCCCAAGCTCTTCGTGATGCTGAAATCGATGAAGGTAGAAATCAAGAAAAGCATCAAGTGTTGATGGTTAACAAGACCACTAGTTTCAATAAAAGGGCAAAGGGAAGAAGGGGGACTTCAAGAAGAACGACAAGCAAGTTGCTGCTCAAGTGAAGAAGCCCAAGTCTGGATCTAAGCCTGAGACTAAGTGCTTTTACTACAAAGGGACTAGTCACTGGAAGCGGAAGTTCCCCAAGTATTTGGCGGATAAGAAGGATGGCAAAGTGAACAAAGGTATATTGGATATACATGTTATTCATGTGTACTTTACTATTGTTTATAGCAACCCCTCGGTATTTGATACTAGTTCAGTTGCTAAGAGTAGTAACTTGAAACAGGAGTTGCAGAATGAACAGAGACTAGTTAAGGGTGAAGTAACGATGTGTGTTGGAAGTAGTTCCAACAATGATATGATCATCATCGCACACTCCCTATACTTTCGAGATTAGTGTTGAACCTAAATAAGTGTTATTTGGTATTTGCATTGAGCATGAATATGATTTGATCATGTTTATTGCAATACAATTATTCATTTAAGTTAGAGAATAATTGTTATTTTCTTTACATGAATAAAACCTTCTATGGTTATACACCCAATGAAAATGGTTTGTTGAATCTCGATCGTAGTGATACACAGATTCATAATATTGAAGCCAAAAGTATGCAAAGTTAATAATGATAGTGCAACTTGTTTGTGGCACTGCCGTTTAGGTCATATTGGTGTAAAGCGCATGAAGAAAATCCATGCTGATGGGATTTTTGGAATCACTTGATTATGAATCAGTTGATGCTTGCGAACCATGCCTCATGGGCAAAGATGACTAAGACTCCATTCTCCAGAACAATGGAGCGAGCAACTGACTTATTGGATATAATACATACTGATGTATGAGGTCCGATGAGCGTTGAGGCTCGTGGCGGGTATCGTTATTTTCTGACCATCACAGATGATTTGAGCAGATATCACTAGTAGAAAACAGGGCTTTGGTCCAGGCCGGGTCAGCCCATTAGTCCCGGTTCAGTCCAGAACCGGGACCAATGGGGGCATTGGACCCGGTTCGTGAGCCCAGGGGGCCGGCAGGGCCACGTGGGCCATTGGTCCCGGTTGGTGGGACGAACCGGGACCAATGGGCCTCGCTCCTGGCCCACCACCATTGGTCCCGGTTGGTGGCTTGAACCGGGACCAAAGGCTCCCCTTTAGTCCCGGTTCATGCCACCAACCGGGACCAATGAGGTGCCTATATATACCCCCTCGTGTAAGAGCAGAGCACACTACTCTGTTTTTTTTGGCCGAGGGGGAGAGGGCTTGGTGGTGCTCTAGCTCACCTCCTATGCACACAAGGTGTTCGATGGAATGCCCGAGCCACACTACTTAAGCTTTCTCCTCTCCAAGCTCGACCTCCAAGCTCCATTTTCCTCAATATTTTTCTAGATTTAGCGGTCCGTCATGCCCCGTCCCCGTCTTCACCGCCGTCGATCACCCACGCCGAGCTCATCGCCGGCACCACCGTGGTGAGCCTCATGTTCTTATCTCCTTTCTGAAAGGAAAAATATTCTTACTTGTATATTTACATAGATACTTGTATTATTTTCTTACTTTTATTATTGCATCTTATATAGTGCGATGGTTTTGGTATCCGCCTCCGTCGGCCCTTGTCCTGTCTATGATTCAGATGTGGTATATATTATCTTTATAACTATTGGTTCATTTATTGTTTATGAAAATTATGCCGACCAACGTGACATAGATTTTATTTATGTAGGATGTATGTGAATCAGAAATGCCAACCAACCCTATTGTCGTGAGGTTAAATTTAGTTGAAGAAGAAAACAATTTGTTGAAGGAAAACATAAAAAAAATTGAGGAGGATAAGATGATATTGGAGTTGCATGTTGCCAATGTCGTCGATGATCACAAGATCAAGATGGATGCAATGCGCTTGAAGATTAGAAAGATTAGAAAATATGCCATTCATACCGAGGCTTGGTATCATTATGCCGTTGGATCAATTGTTACCTTGCTTGCGATTATGACCGCATTTGTTTTCGCATTGAAATGTTTTACATAGTTTCAATGTCTGGTTTAATTAATTAGATGCTCTGGAGAGCTATATGTTGTTAGATGAGAACTATGTATGCACTTTGGTTTTAATGTGATGATGAACTTCTATTAATTTGGACACTTAATTATATATAATGCACGCAGATGAACCGGCAATGGATGTACGGTGACAGACACACCTCCGAGTACATTAAGGGTGTGCATGAGTTTCTCGATGCGGCTGAGGCAAACAAGCAGAATGGTTTTATGTGTTGTCCATGCACTGAATGTGGGAATACGAGGTCTTACTCTAACCGGAAAATCCTTCACTCCCACCTGCTTTACAAGGGTTTCATGCCACACTATAATGTTTGGAAGCTGCTGCAACGGGTGAAGCTGCTGAAGATTAAGAGGAACCAGATGATGTGCCCGATGATGATGATCTCCGCCGGGACATTGTCGATGCAAGGACGCAATGCGAAAGTCAAAAGAAGCTGAAGTTCGATCGCATGTTAGAGGATCACAAAAAAGGGTTGTACCCCAATTGCGAAGATGGCAACACAAAGCTCGTTACCGTACTGGAATTGCTGCAGTGGAAGGCAGAGAATGCTATGGCTGACAAAGGATTTGAGAAGCTACTGAAAATATTGAAGAAGAAGCTTCCAAAGGATAACGAATTGCCCGACAGTACATACGCAGCAAAGAAGGTCGTATGCCCTCTAGGATTGGAGGTGGAGAAGATACATGCATGCCCTAATGACTGCATCCTCTACCGCGGTGCATACAAGGATCTGAACGCATGCCCGGTATGCGGTGCATTGCGGTATAAGATCAGATGAGATGACCCTGGTGATGTTGACGGCGAGCCCCCCAGGAAGAGGGTTCCTGCGAAGGTGATGTGGTATGCTCCTATAATACCACGGTTGAAACGTCTCTTCAGAAACGAAGAGCATGCCAAGTTCATGCGATGGCACAGTGAGAACCGGAAGAAAGATGGGAAGTTGAGAGCACCCGCTGACGGGTCGCAGTGGAGAAAAATCGAGAGAAAGTACTGGGATGAGTTTGCAAAGGACCCAAGGAATGTATGGTTTGCTTTAAGCTCGGATGTTATTGATCCTTTCGGGGAGCAGAGCAGCAATCACAGCACCTGGCCCGTGAGTCTATGTATGTGTAACCATCCTCCTTGGATGTGCATGAAGCGTAAGTTCATTATGATGCCAGTTCTCATCCAAGGCCCTAAGCAACCCGGCAACGACATTGATGTGTACATAAGGCCATTAGTTGAAGAACTTTTACAGCTGTGGAATGGAAACAGTGTACGTACGTGGGATGAGCACAGACAAGAGGAACTTAACCTAAAGGCGTTGCTGTTCGTGACCATCAACGATTGGCCCGCTCTCAGTAACCTTTCAGGACAGCCAAACAAAGGATACCACGCATGCACACACTGTTTAGATGACACTGAAAGTATATACCTGGACAAATGCAGGAAGAATGTGTACCTGGGCCATCGTCGATTTCTTCCGACCAACCATCAATGTCGAAAGAAAGGCAAGCATTTCAAAGGTGAGGCAGATCACCGAAAGAAGCCCGCCATGCGTACCAATGATCACGTACTTGCTATGGTCAATGATTTACACATAATCTTTGGAAAGGGTCCTGGCGGACTAGTTGTTCCGAATGATGCCGAGGGACACGCACCCATGTGAAAGAAGAAATCTATATGGGACCTACCCTAGTGGAAAGACCTAGAGGTCCGCTCTTCAATCGACGTGATGCACGTGACGAAGAACCTTTGCGTGAACCTGCTACACTTCTTGGGCGTGTATGGGAAGTCAAAAGATACACCTGAGGCACGGGAGGACCTGCAACGTTTGCATGAAAAAGACGGCATGCCTCCGAAGCAGTATAAAGGTCCTGCCAGCTACGCTCTTACGAAAGAAGAGAAATAAATCTTCTTTGAATGCCTGCTCAGTATGAAGGTCGCGACTGGCTTCTCATCGAATATAAAGGTAATAATAAATATGCCAGAGAAAAAGTTTTAGATCCTAAAGTCTCATGACTGCCACGTGATTATGACGCAACTGCTTCCGGTTGCATTGAGGGGGCTTCTACCGGAAAACGTCCGATTAGCCATTGTGAAGCTATGTGCATTCCTCAATGCAATCTCTCAGAAGGTGATCGATCCAGAAATCATACCAAGGCTAAGGAGTGATGTGGCGCAATGTCTTGTCAGTTTCAAGCTGGTGTTCCCACCATCCTTCTTCAATATCATGACGCCCGTCCTAGTTCATCTAGTCGACGAGATTGTCATCCTGGGGCCCGTATTTCTACACAATATGTTCCCCTTTGAGAGGTTCATGGGAGTCCTAAAGAAATATGTCCGTAACCGCACTAGGCCAGAAGGAAGCATCTCAATGGGCCATCAAACAGAGGATGTTATCGGGTTTTGTGTTAACTTCATTCCTGGCCTTAAGAAGATAGGTCTCCCTAAATCGCGGTATGAGGGGAGACTGACTGGAAAAGGCACTCTTGGAAGTGACTCAATAATATGCAGGGACGGATATTCTTGGTCTCAAGCACACTACGCAGTTCTACAGAACTCTACCTTGGTGACCCCATATGTCGATGAACACAAGAACAGTCTGCGCTCCAAACACCCGGAGCAGTGCGACGACTGGATTACATGGGAACACATCAGGACTTTCAGCAGTTGGTTGGAAACACGTCTCAGAGGTGACAACACTGTTTGTGATGAGTTGTACTTGTTGTCCAGGGGACCATCTTTGACTGTATTGACTTACAAAGGGTACGAGATAAATGGGAATACATTTACACGATCGCCCAAGATCAAAAGAGCACCAACCAAAACAGCGGTGTCCGCTTTGATGCAGCAACCGAGAGCGGAAAGGACACATATTATAGTTACATAGTGGACATATGGGAACTTGACTACGGACATGATTTTACGGTACCTTTGTTTAAGTGCAAATGGGTCAATCTGTTAGGCGGCGGGGTACAGGTAGACCCACAGTACGGAATGACAACAGTGGATCTGAAAAATCTTGGGTACACTAATGAACCGTTCGTCCTAGCCAATGATGTGGCACAGGTTATCTATGTGAAGAACATGTCTACCAAACCTAGAAAAAGAAAAGATAAGGAAGCGAATACATCATACGATGAGCCAAAGCGCCACATAGTTCTTTCAGGAAAAAGGGACATCCTGGGAGTGGACGACAAGACAGACATGTCTGAAGATTGTGAAAAGTTTCATGAAATTCCTCCCTTCAATGTCAAGGCTGACCCAAGCATCCTGATAAACGATGAAGATTATCCATGGTTACGGCGATATAAGCAAATGACACAACCGAAGAAAAAGTGAAGACTTTCTCCCGCAACTATTATGATGATACCATGCCAACTTTGTAACACACGAGTATGCTATGCCAACTTTTTCAGAGTTCATTTGAAAACTATGAATTTAGGTCGAATTTTCTCTATAGGTGCATCTATGTTCATTTTTTAGTAAAGTTAATCACAAACTTGTGATTCACACAAATTTCAAAGAATTCAAATTTTAGCTATTCAAATTTGAAAACTAATGGCACTAACAGAAAGTTTATAATTTTTCTAAAACTAATGGCACTAACAGAAAGTTTATAATTTTGCTGACCTAAAAGCAAAAAAGAAATAAAAAATAAAGTAAGAAACAAAAGAAAATAAATAATGTAGAAAACAAAAAAAAATCTGGAAAACAAAAAAAATAGCAATAATAAGTATTTTTTTTGTAAATAGAAACAAAATAAAATAAATAAATAAAACAAAGAAAACAAAAAAACTAAAAAAGTGTTTTCAAATTTGAAAAATAATGGCACTAACAGAAAGTTTATAATTTTTC
>NC_041382.1:492494926-492495665 GCF_002162155.2 Triticum dicoccoides
AAAAAACAAAACAAAATAAATAATACAGAAAACAAAACAAAAAAACTGGAAAAAAATAGCAACAATAAGTATTTTGTTGTAAGTAGAAAAAAAATATAATAAATAAAGCAACAAAGAAAACTAAAAAACTAAAAAAGTGTTTTCAAATTTGAAAACTAATGGCACTAACAAAAAGTTCATAATTTTTCTAAAACTAAAAGCAAAAAAGAATTAAAATATAAAGCAAAAAACAAAAGAAAATAAATAATGCAAAAAGCAAAACAAAAAAAACTGGAAAAAATAGCAACAATAAGTATTTTGTTGTAAGTAGAAACAAAATAAAATAAATAAAGCAACAAAGAAAAAAAAGTGCCACCTACCGGGCCCCCACGGCCTGAATACGACTAGAAACCCTACCATGGGCCAGGATTCAGGCCCGCAGGAGGCCCAGTAGGCCCACAGGCACACAGCGCAGGGTTAGGCCCGAAAGCCTGCATTTGAGAGGAGCTCGAGAGGGAAGGCGCAGTAGCGCTTATAAACCACTCTCGAGCTCTCTCAGCTAGTGAGGTGGGACTAAATTTTTGGCGGGGTGCAGCACAAGGCCTTTGGTCCCAGTTGGTGCCAGCAACCGGGGCTAAAGGGGGCATTGGTCATGGTTCGTGGCACAAATCGTGACCAATGCCCCCCTTTAGTCCCGGTTGGTGCTACCAACCGGGACCAAAGGCCGCCGCTTCCCGCCCTTTGCGCTACTGAAAAGAGG
>NC_041382.1:492497185-492524997 GCF_002162155.2 Triticum dicoccoides
TCACTTGTGGGACGTGGATGTAGTGTTCGACACCGACGACCACATGTATCTCACACCCAAGATACTTGCTATTTAGGGTTTCCTCTACCGTTCAGCGACCCTCGACGACCCTCGTTTCTGATAAAAAAAAGAGGAAGAAGAAGAAAAAAAAAGGAGAAGAAAGATTTCTTCCTCTCTTTTTTTCTTATTCTTCCTCTTTATTTTATCGGGAACGAGGGTTGTCGAGGGTCAAGGTCGCCGAGCGGTAGAGGAAACCCTAAATAGCAAGTATCGTCGATGTGAGATACATGTGGCCGTCTGTATCAGACACTACATCCACGTCCCACAAGTGACGCGGGCTTCGACGCCCACGTCACTTGTGGGACGTGGATGTAGTGTCCGACACCGACGGCCACATGTATCTCACACCCACGATACTTGCTATTTAGGGTTTCCTCTACAGCTCGGTGACCCTCAACGACCCTTGTTCCCGATAAAAAAACGAGGAAGAAGAAGAAAAAAAAGAGGAGAAGAAAGAATAGAGGAGTTCTTACTCCTCTATTCTTTCTTCTCCTCTTTTTTTATTCTTCCTCTTCTTTTTTATCCTAAGCGTTGTCGAGGCCACCCCAAACCCTAGAGATGCAGCATCGAGGCCACCCCAAACCCTAGAGAAGCAGCGTCGACGCCACTAATTAATATTAGTTCTATGTTTGCCACTAATATATCCATCTGTCATGTTTGAATAATAATTGCCATGTTGTAAATATTTGTAGAAACTATGGACACCGCCTGAGACGAAGTACAAGAAGAGTTGTTGGGGGACATAATCGCACAAGGAAGTGATGCCGTCTGCTCGTTGTTTCTCAATGACATCGATGGTCTGGAAGCAGCAGGCTATGATTATGATGGCTCCGATGACCTAATGCCGGTGCAAGAAGGAGATCGTGAGGACGGCTCCGGTGACCCAATGCCGGTGCAAGAAGGAGACCATGATGACGTCTCCGGTGACCGAACCAAGTCCGGCCAGGTATATATATTAGTTAAGCTTCTGCTGACTAGCTAATTGATGCATTCATTGTTTTGGTATGTACACATATTAATTAAGTCTTTGTTCTTTTTTCTAGCCCTCCAGATCGAGCAAAACTTCGGTAAAGAGACGAGGCCCAAAGAAAAAGTTGAGCTCGGATGAAAAGTTTGAGATCATAGCAATCGCGCCTGACAGCCAACCGATTGAACCCCTCCGGACAAAGAGCGCATTTGTTGCTCAGTGCGGGGTTTTGGTTAGGGACAAGATCCCGATCAGCATCCAGCAATGGTTAAAGCCGGCTACAGAAGACCCTGAGGTGTCTTATGTCAATGATATGCAGAAAAATGATCTTTGGACTGAGCTGAAGTCAAATTTCACCCTACCGCAAGAGGATGATCCGGAGAAGACAGTTAAAGAGCAATTAATCAAGTCTTTTGCTCTTAAGAGGATGGCAGAACTATTCAGGAGGTGGAAGAAAGAGCTGAATAAGTTTGTCGAAAATAAAGAGACACTAGAATTGAAGGGCAGATATGAGAAGATCAGAGATCACTGGCCCGCATTTGTGGCCCACAAGACATCGGAAAAGAGTAAGAAGATGTCGGCGACAAACAAGCAAAATGCTGCAAAGAAGAAGCATCACCATCGCACGGGGTCAGGTGGCTACCTCATAGCCCGGCCTAAGTGGGCCAAGACTGAGAATGATCTGGCTGATAAGGGATCGAACCAGAGACAATTAACTGGACAGACCGTTGCAGGACTTGGTTCTTCGGGGCTAGCGGAACCTTGGACCCTGTATCAGGGAAGTGCATTTGGTCGAACGATCAAATGGACATACCAGTCAAGAAGCTTCAGCAGTATATCGAAGCAGCGCAGCAAGGGACGTTCGTTCCAGACAGAGAGAATGAAGAGCTCACAATGGCCCTCGGGAATCCTGAGCACCCTGGACGGACACGAGGCACGCCAGGCTCCATTCCGTGGAAGGTTGGGTTTCCGGACGTAGGCGGTTACAAATGCCAGGAGAGGAGGAAAAAAGTGCAGCAAACCCAAATGCAGGCGCTGCAAGCAAGGGTACAAGCGATAGACGAACAAGAAGCAAATCGTAGCAAACGAACTGCCGAAGCTTTCCCCGAAGCTACCCCGCCATCTCAGCAGAGAAGCAGCGTGGCTTCCACCGAGCTGCTTCAGTGAGAGCATGTCTTGACGGATCCTGCCAGCTATCGCGTGGATGCTATCATGGAGTCTCAAAATTGCCACCTTATGACGCAATGGATTAATATGAAGGTCAAGGCACTTGTTGGCTCTGTTTTTCCTACTAAACCCGGTGCAAATTTTCACTGCCGGCCGATTCCAGAAGGATATGCTAGGGTGATGGTGGATGAAATAACAGAGGGATTTGAGGACCTCCAGCTTGACCACCCTACCGGTGAAGGGGAGACTCGCCTGGGTTCTGCTCTGAAGACTCCATGCCTATGGAGGAAGGAGCTCATCAACCTTCCGAACTGGACGCCTCTGCCTCCTCCTCCTCCTCCGGCGAGTCAGGGCACTCCGCCTCCTCCACCGCCTCCTCCTCCGGCGAGTGACGATTAGGGCACTCAGCCGGCTCCTTCTCCGGCGCGTGGCGGCACTCCGCCTCCTTCTCCGCCTGCGCCGGCGCGCTCGACCAGCCAGCCTCCTCCTTCTCCGCCTCGTCAGCAAGGGCGGAAGAGACCTGCCACCGCTCCGGCTGCTCCGGTGCGTCGTAGTCCTTCTCCTCCGCCTCGTAAGCAAGTAAAGAAGACAACCGCTCCGTCTGCTCTGCCGGCGTCTAGCAGTACAGCCAGAGGCGGGAGGACATACAGATTCGGTCCTTCTCTGAAGACTCCAGAGAAGTTACCATACGAGAGGACCCCGGAGGAGAACGCCGAGATCGCGCGAGAAGAAGTGAGGAACTTCTTTGATGGGGTGAAAGCAAAGAAACATCCACCTCCGGAGTTGAAGGTAGATCCGGTGAAAGCGAAGCGCACTCTGGCGGCCCTGACAAAACCATCCAAGTCTCCGCCGAAAGAAAACTATGAGCGCATTATTGGAAAGGAATTTGCCGAAGCGGAGTGGTCGGGAAGTACTGTCAGTGATCAAAGGCTGAAAGAACGACGAGCTGGGAAACAAATTGCATAGCTCGGCGAACAAGCGAAGCAATCATGCCCCCGCTCAAGGTGCCTAGCGACATCGTCGCTAATGATCCGAGGATGGTGCCCGGTTATAGCAATCTTGGAGATTACCTGCCCGATGATGTACATTATGATTTTATGAAGGTGCAGATACAAAGATACGAGTACGGGAAGCCTCTCGTCAAAGATGAAAGATCTCTATCAATGATGATGCGAAGATTTCATGATTGGTACTTGAAAATCTGCAGAGAGTCAGGGGGGAGGAGTACTTTGTATGTGAGAGTTAAAAAGGAGCATGACCTCGTTGGAATTGATCTGTTGCCTGTTCCATTTGAGGAGTTCTTTAAGTTTTCCAATCAATTAGCCCTCGATAAAGTAACGGTCACCTGCTACTGTCTGTAAGTAGTACTACTTCTGTCATTAAGTCTCTCTATATAGCTCAGCTCTTTCATTGCATGTATTTATAATTATCCTCACTATATTATGCAGATTGAAGATCGTCGAGTTGAAGAAATGACAAATCGATGATATTGGGTTCATTAACACAAATATCATAGATGCAACTCAGGTTAAATTTCATACAGCAGATACCGAGGCCAACTTGCTACGATCGTTGGTAATAAATGAAAACAAAGATATAATACTCTTTCCTTACAACTTCAAGTGAGTGTTACTGTCTTGGGCGTATTCGGTTTCCCTTATATATTAGCTAAGGTTATAGTAATGTAATTGATGAGTTATGCATGCGTGTGCAGTTTCCACTATATTCTCCTAGAGATTAAGCTTGAGCAGGGACTAGTAACCGTCTTAGACTCAAGATGAAAAGATCCCCAGGACTATGCGGACATGACACAAATGCTCGCGAAGTAAGTTAAATTGATCATTATCCACCATATCAGCAACCTTGTTCATTTCCTGATATATCAAGTAATTGTTTTCTTAGTCTCGCAGGGTTTGAAAAAATTCACCAAAAAAGCTCCGGGACTCCCGAAGAAGCTGCAATTTAGACACCTGAAAGTAAGTACTATAGTAGTATGTTCCGCGCATCTCCTATTGATTCAAGCGCTAGTTTCATCAATACCATTTGGGATTGTTGCTTATCAGTTTGATTGACCTCTATTTCTTGTAAAGTGGTTGTGGCAGGAACAAGGGAATGATTTCTGTGGATACTACGTTTGCGAGTCCATCCGCCACATGACCTGTGAGCGGGGCTACTCTGACGAACAATATGAAGTGCGTAACAACATTCACAATTTTATTTATTATCATCATTTGTGTTGAGTTTCATTCATCCATATATATGTGTATTGACCCCCTTCTTCAAATTAGATGTTTCGGAAGCGGGATGAACTCCTAGCACCAGCTCGCATGCGAGCAATTCAAGAGGAATTGGCGGCATTCTTTCTTGACCACGTGATCGCTGAAGACGGAGAATACTATGTGGACCATGAGTCCGTATGTTAGGAGATTATATTTGTAAGAGATAATTATTGTATATATGTAGCCGGTAGTGTCGGATAGATATACAAGAACTTGTTGTTCGACCAATCTCTCGGAGAAGGAGAGGTGGTCGATATCACTTCTCTCTATATGCATATATGTTCATGACGATCTTCTGTTTCCTTCGTTTGCTTACACGCTAGCTAGCTAGCGTGTCTAGTCCTCTCTATACGTATGTATAGTATGTAGCATCGACCAAGCACGGACATAAGAGAGGACACTTCTCTCTATTAATTATAGCTAGCTAACACAATATATGAAACACCTAAATTAACCCCCAAAACCCCCAACCCTCCCCCCTTTCAAAAAAAACAAAAACCCCAGCCACAGAAATGCTGACGCGTGGATGCCTATTGGTCCCGGTTGGTGCCACCAACCGGGACCAAAGGCCCTCCTGCCTGGGCTCCGCGCACAGGCCACGTGGAGGCCCATCTGTCCCGGTTCTGGATTGAACCGGGACTAAAGGGACAGGGCATTAGTACCGACCTTTAGTCCCGGTTCAGGAACCGGGACAAAAGGCCCTTACGAACCGGGACAACAGGCCCTTTTTCTACTAGTCTATGGGTATATCTACTTGAAGAAACATATTTCTGAAACATTTGAAAAGTTTAAAGAATTTCAGAGTGAAGTGGAAAATCATCGTAACAAGAAAATAAAGTTTCTATGATCCGATCGCAGAGGCGAATATTTGAGTTACGAGTTTGGTCATCAATTAAAACAATTTGGAATAGTTTCACAAACTCATGCCACCTGGAACACCACAGCGTAATGGGGTTGAGACGACACCGTATGAACTGTGGTTTAGCAAGAAACCTAAGCTGTCATTTCTTAAAGTTTGGTGTTGCGATGCTTATGCGAAAAGGTTTCATCTTGATAAGCTCAAACCCAAGTCGGAGAAGTGCGTCTTCATAGGATAACCAAAAATAACTATTGGGTACACCTTTTATCACAGATCCGAAGGCAAGATATTTGTTGCTGAGAAAGGATCCTTTCTAGAGAAGGAGTTTCTCTCGAAAGAAGTGAGTGGGAGGAAAGTAGAACTTGATGAGATAACTGTACCTGCTCCCTTATTGGAAAGTAGTTCATCATAGAAATCTGCTTCTGTGACTCCTACACCAATTAGTGAGGAAGCTAATGATGATGATCATGTAACTTCAGATCAAGTTACTACCGAACCTCGTAGGTCAACCAGAGTGAGATCCGCACTAGAGTGGTATGGTAATCCTATTCTGGAGGTCATGTTAATTGACCATGACGAACCTACAGACTATGAGGAAGCGATGATGAGAACAGATTCCGCAAAATGGCTTGAGGCCATGAAATCTGAGATGGGATCCATGTATGAGAACAAAGTGTGGACTTTGGTTGACTTGCCCGATGATCGGCAAGCCATAGAAAATAAATGGATCTTCAAGAGGAAGACGGACACCGATAGTAGTGTTACTATCTACAAAGCTAGACTTGTCGAAAAAGGTTTTGGCAAAGTTCAAGGTGTTAACTACGATGAGATTTTCTCACTCATAGCGATGCTTAAGTCTGTCTAGATCATGTTAGCAAATTGCCACATTTTATGAAATCTGGAAAATGGATGTCAAAACTACATTCCTTAATGGAAAACCAGAGGGTTTTGACGATCCTAAAGGTGCTAACAAAATGTGCAAGCTCCAACGATCCATCTATGGACTGGTGCAAGCATCTTAGAATTGGACTATACGCTTTGATGAGTTGATCAAAGCATATAGTTTTATACAGACTTATGGTGAAGCCTGTATATACAACAAAGTGAGTGGGAGCACTACAACATTTCTGATAAATATATGTGAATGACATATTGTTGATCGGAAATAATGTAGAATTTTCTGGAAATCATAAATGAGTATTTGAAAGGATTTTTTTTCAAATAAAGACCTCGGTGAAGCTACTTACATATTGAGCATCAAGATCTATAGAGATAGATCAAGACACTTGATAAGTTTTTTCAATGAGTACATACCTTGACAAGATTTTGAAGTAGTTCAAAATGGAACAGTCAAAGAAAGAATTCTTACCTGTGTTACAAGGTGTGAAATTGAGTTGGACTCAAAGCTCGACCACGGCAGAAGATAGAAAGAGAATGAAAGTCATTCACTATGCCTCAACCATAGTTTCTATAAAGTATGCCATGCTGTGTACCAGATCTATTGTATACCCTACACTGAGTTTAGCAAGGGAGTACAATAGTGATCTAGGAGTAGATCACTCGACAGCGGTCAAAATTATCCTTGGTGGAATAAGGATATGTTTCTCGATTATAGAGGTGACAAAAGGTTCGTTGTAAAGGGTTATGTCGATGAAAATTTTGACACTGATCTAGATGACTCTAAGTCTCAATCTGGATACATTTTGAAAGTGGGACCAATTAGCTAGAGTTGCTCCGTGCAGAGCATTGTTGACATAGAAATTTGCAAAATACATACGGATCTGAATGTGGCAGGCCCGTAGACTAAACTTATCTCACAAGCAAAACATGATCATGCCTTAGTACTCTTTGGGTGTTAATCACATAGTGATGTGAACTAGATTATTGACTCTAGTAAACCCTTTGGGTGTTGGACACATGACGATATGAACTATGGGTGTTAATCACATGGTGATGTGAACTATTGGTGTTAAATCACATGGCGATGCGAACTAGATAATTGACTCTAGTGCAAGTGGGAGACTGAAGGAAATATGCCCTAGAGGCAATAATAATATTTCATTATTTCATGATAAATGTTTATTATTCATGCTAGAATTGTATTAACCGGAAACATAATACATGTGTTAATACATAGACAAACATAGTGTCACTAGTATGCCTCTACTTGACTAGCTCGTTAATCAAAGATGGTCAAGTTTCCTAACCATAGACATGAGTTGTCATTTGATTAACGGGATCACATCATTAGGAAGAATGATCTGATTGACTTGACCCATTCTGTTAGCTTAGCACTTGATCATTTAGTATGTTGCTATTGCTTTCTTCATGACTTATACATGTTCCTATGACTGAGATTATGCAACTCCCGTTTACTGGAGGAACACTTTGTGTGCTACCAAACATCACAACGTAATAGGGTGATTATAAAGGTGCTCTACAGGTGTCTCCGAAGGTACTTGTTGAGTTGGTGCATTTCGAGTTTAGGATTTGTCACTCCGATTGTCGGAGAGGTATCTCTGGGCCCACTCAGTAATGCACATCACTATAAGCCTTGCAAGCATTGTAACTAATGAGTTAGTTGCGGGATGATGTATTACGGAATGAGTAAAGAGACTTGCTGGTAACGAGATTGAACTAGGTATTGAGATACCGACGATCGAATCTCGGGCAAGTAACATACCGATGACAAAGGGAACAACATATGTTGTTTTGCGGTTTGACTGATAAAAATCTTCGTAGAATATGTGGGAGCCAATATGAGCATCCAGGCTCCACTATTGGTTATTGACCGGAGACGTGTCTCGGTCATGTCTACATAGTTCTCGAACCTGTAGGGTCCGCACGCTTAAAGTTCGGTGACGATCGGTATTATGAGTTTATGTGATTTGATGTACCGAAGGTAGTTCGGAGTCCCGGATGACATCGGGGAGATCACGAGGAGTCACGAAATGGTCGAGATGTAAAGATCGATATATTGGAAGGCTATATTCGGACACCAAAAAGGTTCCTAGTGATTCGGGTATTTTTCGGAGTACCGGGGAGTTACAGGAATTTGTCCGGGGAGTCAACGGGCCTTAATGGGCCTTAGTGGGAAGGAGAGGCGGCAGCCAGGATGTGGCGCGCCACCCTCCCAGGCCCAGTCCGAATTGGACAAGAGGTTTGGGGCACGGCCCCCCTCTCCCTTCCTTCTCCCCTCCCCCTCCTTTCCCCCTTCTCCTAGTTGGGCTAGGAAAGGAGGGAACCTACTCCTACTAGGAGTAGGAATCCTACTCCCTTGGCGCGCCTCTCCTAGGGCTGGCCTCCTCCTCCCTCTCTCCTTTATATATGGTGGCAGGGGGCACCCCAAGACATACAAGTTGATTAGTTGATCTCTCCCAACCGTATGCGGTGACCCCCTCCACCATAATCCACCTTGATCATATCGTAGCGGTGCTTAGGGGAATCCCTGCGTTGGTAGCATTATCATCACCGTCACCACGCCGTCGTGCTGACGAAACTCTCCTGTGAAGCTTTGCTGGATCGGGGCTCAAGGGACGTCATCGAATTGAACGTGTGCAGAACTCGGAGGTGCCGTATGATCGGTACATGGATCGGTCGGATCATGAAGACGTACGACTACATCAACCGCATTGTGCTAACGCTTCCGCATTCGGTCTACGAGGGTACGTAGACACACCCTCCCCTATCGTTGCTATGCATCACCATGATCCTATGTGTGCGTAGGAATTTTTTTGAAATTACTACGTTTTGTTGGGATCTACAGTAGGGTGTGTCGACTGCAAATTAAAATTTCCTACACGTAGAACAACCAAGAACATGCTACGGGAGATGGATAACAGTTCATTGCCACTAGACGCGCAATGCCGTGCAGTGGAAGAAGAGTTGGGGCAGCGCATTCGCGTGGATCGACTCCTCCTCGTCTGATCTCCCTCGTACAACCGGTGGTCGGTTCCCACGTACAGGTTTGCCGCAGCGGCGCAAGTGCACCACCTCTAACGGTATCCGCGCATGCAAGAGGAACGTCGTGCGGCGGACTACTAGGCCCGATCACACAACCGGCGGTGAGTGGAGGTGTCTATTCGCAACACATGCAAACCCTAGTGACAGCGCCGAAGCGACCAGCCCCGTGAGTGTGCGGCACCTTCACTATATATATAGGCGTCCGTCGCGGGCTCAACACTTGAGCCTCGCACGGACCCTAAAGCCCAGAAGTCTACTTGGCCACAATCCGAATACAGTTTGGATTACATCCGACCAGTGTCCTCGGATCCGACCTTGTAGGTTCCTTCCCTTAAGCGCACGACCCCTTAGGTTCAAGTCGGCTTGGTCGCAGTTCGGATCACCTCTGAACTGCACTGTTGGTAGCGGCCTCTAGCAAGGCATGCCGAACACCAAGCAGACTATGAAGCTAGTTAGCGAACCTGTACATCATACTTCCATTCCTTTTGCCACACGATATATGTTGTCGAGCTCAAGGCGAGTCTGTCATCCTTGTGCTAGCCCGACCTCTTTCTCGTTCCAGTGATGCCGACCAGTATCCGGATTATCTCATAATCCTTGTCGCATGGACATGCTTATCCTGGTCGGATCACACGAGGGATGAGGGAGTCCTGGATTAGGGGGTCTCCGGACAACCGGACTATATCCTTTGGCCGGACTGCAGGACTATGAAGATACAAGATTGGAGACTTCGTCCCGTGTCCGGATGGGACTCTACTTGGCGCGGAAGGCAAGCTAGGCAATAAGGATATGTATATCTCCTCCTTTGTAACCGGCCTTGTGTAACCCTAGCCTCCTCCGGTGTCTATGTAAACCGGAGGGTTTTAGTCCGTAGGACAACATACAATCATACCATAGGCTAGCTTCTAGGGTTTAGCCTCTCCGATCTCGTGGTAGATCAACTCTTGTACTACTCATATTATCAAGAATAATCAAGCAGGACATAGGGTTTTACCTCCATCAAGAGGGCCCGAACCTGGGTAAATATCGTGTCCCATGCCTCCTGTTACCATCCGCCTTAGACGCACAGTGCGGGACCCCCTACCCGAGATCCGCTGGTTTTGACACCGACATTGGTCCCTAAATTGAGAGTTCCACTTTGCTGTCGGCGTAAGGAAGGATGCCTCGTCTCATTGTTAAAGACAACATTACCGCCGGGGGAGCCCTTGCTGTCGGCCAAACTCTCCGGCTTGGCAGTTTCATCATGACCGCCCGTTCGGCCGCTTGACCGACAATGACTTCTCGGTCATCAAAAATAGCCTCCACGTCAGCTTGGAATTTGCCGAGCAGATGGATCCAATGGAGCTCTCTTCCCTAAACGAGCTCTTGGATCGTATCGCCGCATTGGGAGTCGCTACAGACTATGATCAGATTGGGCTTAAACCCGATCAAAGGGAGATTAACTCTCCACCGGTCACCCATCATATTGCAGTGGTGGAGGAACAATGCGGCGATTATTCCTCTATCTTGAGGACTAACTATGTCCGGATTCCTGAACTCTCCAAGCCGGACACCCGTTTACGGGAGGACATCACCCAGGCCCTGAACCTAGAGTCAGGTAGCGGGCCAGACTTATCGGGCAACATCCCGGAATCCAAACTTCCAAGATCGGAAACTCCTCGGCCCTTGGGTCTCAGATCAGGTAGGGGATCGGACTCAAATCCACCCACCCACCCAGACATAAATGATCTTTCCGACATAACGCAAGAGCCCCATGAAACAATACATCATTATTGGGCCAGATTCCTCCTTGTGATGAACAAGGTTAAGGACTGTCGCGAGGAAGATGCAGTCTCATTTTTCTGCAATAATGGCATGGACAAGGGAATCCTTAATGCCTTAAGTCGCCGTGACATATCACGCTTCGCTGACTTGGCGTCCATAGTACGAAAGTACTGTGCGATGGAAAGCGCTTGGAAAACCGAAACGAAATTTTGGGATAATCTGGCTCGGAATATACACCCAGTCCGAAGTAAAAGGGTGCACTTTCATAAGACACCCGAGTTAGTTACAAAGAAACAAAAACCCTCTACAGGGCATGGAACTGTATTGGACGGATGACTTAACGGACCCTGCAAAATTCATAGTACAGCGGATACCATACCAACACGCAGCCTTAGAGCATGTTGGATACTCTGGCAGGTGGCCAGAAGTGGTGAGTATCTTCTCATCCCAAATGCCACAGAGCACCATCCCGTGGATAACAATACGGTATTAACAGTCTTTGAAACCTTCGCATCAAATAATAGGCGCACGCAAACACTCCGCAGCCTCGCCAAAATCTGCCACGCGGCAGCAACGAATCCATGGAGTGACATGGCTATTACCTTCAATGCCAGTGACGAACCTAAATTCCGAACAGCCCGTGCACCAGCCGCACTGGTCCTCAGTCCAATTGTGGACGGCTTTCGACTCACTAAAGTATTCATGGACGGCGGCAGTGGATTGAACCTCATCTATGAGGAAACTCTTCAAAAAATGGAAATAGACTGGAACCACAGTGAGCAAAGAAGCACAACCTTCAGAGGAATCATCCCCAGTCGGGAAGCACGATGTGCTGGGAAAATCACATTAGATGTGGTATTCGGTGCGCCAGAGAACTATAGGTCCGAAGAAATTACATTCCATGTGGCCACGTTCAGTAGTGGATACCACGCCCTTTTAGGACGGGAGGCGTTCACGATCTTCCAAGCCATACCCCATTATTGGTACATGAAGCTCAAAATGCCCGGGCCCAACGGAATCATCACTCTCGCTAGTGATCCGGACACAGCAGTCCGCGCCGAAAACAAAACAGCCGCATTGGCCCTCGAGGCATTATCTGAAGCCCTTTCAGCCGAGGAATTAACTGCGCTACGCTCCATAGTGGACAGGGACGACGTGATACTTGACAAGAGATCCAAGTCCACCTCTTTTAAACCAGCGGATGAAATAGTCAAATTCCAAGTCCACCCAATGGACCCTACAAAAACAGCCTCTATCGGGGCACAGTTAAACCCCGCCGTGGATGCCGCACTACGAGAGTTCCTGCGCGCGAATTGGGACATATTCGCCTGGCACCCCTCAGACATGCGAGGAATCCCACGCAGGCTGGCTGAGCACATCCTCAGTATTCTAAAGGGATTCAAGCCGGTCAAGCAGACTCTTTGGCGTTTCTCTGAACCTAAGAGACAAGCTATGGGAGAGGAACTAGCCAAGTTATTGGAGGCCGGATTCATTAGAGAAATAGAACACCCGGACTGGCTAGAAAACCTGGTGATGGTACCAAAGAAGGACAAATCCTGGCGCTGATGTGTTGATTTCAAGGACCTCAACAAGGCTTGCCCAAATGATCCCTTCCCCCTCCCCCGCATCGATCAAATTATCGATGCTACCGCAGGACACGAGTCATTGTGTTTCCTTGACGCATACTCCGGCTACCACCAAATCAAGATGGCGGAGTCCGACCAAGCCGCAACAGCATTTATCACACCATACGGCCCCTTCCGTTTCAACACAATGCCTTTCAGGCTAAAAAACGCCGGTGCAACATATCAACGCATGATTCAGACATGTCTGGAGAAACAAATCGGCAAAACAATAGAGGCATACGTAGATGATGTGGTCGTCAAAACCAAACACGTCGACTCTCTAATAGACAACTTGAGGCTCACATTCGACAACCTCCGAACATACGACATCAAGCTCAATCCGGAAAAATGCATTTTCGGCATACCAACCGGAAAGCTCCTGGGCTTCATTGTCTCCAGTAGAGGAATTGAAGCTAATCCGGCCAAAATCCGAGCTCTGTCATAGTTGGCTATCCCAACAGACCTCAAACAAATCCAGAAATTAACTGGGTGTGTGGCGGCTCTAAGCCGCTTTATCTCCCGCTTAGGAGAAAAGGCATTACCCCTTTATTGCCTCCTTTGGCGCACCGAACACTTCGAGTGGACGGACGCTGCCACAGCTGGATTGGAAGAAATAAAGTCCATACTAGCAACCAACCCAATCCTGGCCGCGCCAAACATCGGTGAACCAATGTTGTTGTACATTGCAGCAACTCATCAGGTTGTAAGCACAATGCTCGTCATCGAACGAGAAGCAGACAGACATAAATTCCCTCTTCAAAAGCCGGTATATTATGTATCCACTTTCCTCACTCCATGCAAATCACAGTACCCACATTATCAAAAGATAGCCTATGCGGTATTCATGGCATCCCGGAAGCTGCAACACTACTTTCAAGAGTGTTCGATTACAGTAGCCTCAGAAGTGCCACTTAATGATATTATAAACAACTGCGATGCCACGGGCCGGATTGCCAAATGGGCCATTGAGCTCCTCCCGTTCGACATAACATACAAACCTCAGTGAGCCATTAAATCGCAAGTATTGGCCGACTTTTTCACAGAATGGACGGAAGTCGAACTCCCTAAAGAGTACGGCGCATACTCCAATTGGATCATGCACTTCGATGACTCCAAAATGCTGGCTAGTCTGGGGGCTGGCGTCGCCCCGACGTCCCCAACCGGAGATACAGTGCAATATGTACTGCAGATACTGTATACAGACTCCAACAACGCAGTCGAATATGAAGCCCTGTTACATGGTCTTCGGATGGCAGTTTCCATGGGCATTCAACGCCTGGAGGTGCATGGGGATTCGAACCTCGCAATCTCCCAAATAAATGGAGACTTCGATGCCAAGGATCTGAAGATGGCGGCCTATCGAAATGCCGTCCTAAACATGTCAGCTCGGTTCGAGGGGCTCGAATTTCACCATGTGGCTCAGGAAAACAATCAGGCGGCAGATATCCTCGCTCGCATCGGTGCAAAACACGATGCGGTCCCCCCAACATCTTTTTAGAGAGGTTGTTTAAGCCATCCGTGGTATGGGAAGGGGACACCGGTAACAATAGTCCGGACCCGGCCAAAATGTCCGATACCGAACACCTTGACATAATCGGAGGCTCTGCCACCGAAATAACACCTTCAGCCCACGTAATAATGGCCATCATCGCCCCATGGACGGAACCATTCCTGGCCTACCTAACTAGGCAGGAACTTCCGAGGACCAAAATGAGGCACGCTGCATAGTGCGGCAATCTAAAGCCTACAGGGTCCACGAGGGAGAGTTGTATAAAAAAAGTGCTACCGGAGTCCTTCAAAGGTGCATCTCCGAAGAGGAAGGGCGGAAGCTTTTGGCAAAAATTCACGCTGGACTCAGTGGCCACCACGCTGCAGCTCGGGCCCTTGTAAGCAAGGCCTTCCGTACAAGTTTTTATTGGCCGACGACCCAGGCAGACGCACAGGACTTGGTCCAACACTGCGTCGTTGCCAGCTTTTTGCAAACCAAAGCTACATGCCACCCACCGCCCTCCAAACAATCCCCATTACCTGGCCCTTCGCAGTCTGGGGGCTTGACATGGTTGGACCCCTTAAAGGGGTAACCCATAAGAAAAAAATATTTACTGGTTATGGTGGATAAATTCACCGAATGGATAGTAGCCAAACCTGTTAAAACAGCCGAATCCGGACCGGTGATAGACTTCATATCCGGGGTTGTACACCGTTATGGCGTCCCTCACAGCATCATCAATGACAACGGCACGAACTTCACGGCCGACGAGGTAAAACTCTGGTGGAGAAACATGGGCATCAAGCTCGATTATGCTTCCGTCTATCACCCACAAACCAACGGCCAAGTTGAGCGAGCAAATGGTCTTATCATGAGCGGCATCAAACCCAGATTAGTGCGGTCCTTAAGCGAGTCTAACACGAACCGGGTAGAGGAGCTCGACTCCGTACTCTGGGGGCTGCAGACCACGCCGAATCGTACTACCGGATATACACCCTTCTTTATGGTGTACGGCGCAGAGGCAGTTCTGCCCCGCGACATAATTCATGACTCACCTCGAGTGCGCATGTATGAAGAAAGAGAAGCCGAGCTCGACCGGCAGGACAGTCTGGACACCCTGGAGGAGGAGCGCGACGTGGCAAAAGCCCGTTCCGCATTCTATCTGCAACAGGCTCGCAGATACCAAAGCAGAGAAGTAGGGGCCAAAACTTATAATGTTGGCGAGTTAGTTCTACGCCTGCCGGAGAATAAAAAGACCAAGCTCGAGCCCAAATGGGAAGGTCCCTTCAATATTGACCAAGTTCTGACCGGTGGAGTGTACCGTCTGCGGGATGCATCGAATAATCGACTTGAGCCGAACCCATGGAACGCAGCCAGACTCCGAATATTCTACGCCTAGTGCCGGACTCAATGTTCATCTCCTTCCTCTGTCCATTTCTTGCATATATATTATCTGTCTTTTTTCTCTTTCTTTCTTTTATTCTTTCTCAAGGCCTTCAAGGGCCAACTTGTGCCTCGCTTGCACACTATAGACGCGCTAACCGCGCTCATTCTACATGGGGGCTTCTTACACAGAAGCTTAATTATTTATCTGGGCTTCATGCCCCGCACATGTGTTATTCTTCCGCCTGTACCTTTTCTTGGCCATTATATGCATCGATATGACTTAAGTTTTGGCCAAGCTGGGTTGTCTGGCTCTTGTATTTATGCCCTACATTCCCATTAATTCGGCTAGGGCATAAGGGGAGCACCTCTGCAATTGTTACTGCCGGGTCAGCCGGATGCCTACCTCAGACTGGGTGAAGCTGAAAGCTAGCGTTCTTAAGGGAATATTCAGTCGGTGAACAAAAGATGATTTTTATTTTCCATATATGCCCCCAGATGTTTTTGCCTGCGTCTCCTCTCGCAGTCTAGACATGCACTTTAGGGCATGCATACCCAGGGAAAGGAACCCCTAACGGAACTATTCTCCCTGGAAGATGTTTCTTACTACCCATGTAATATAACATAACTAGTTGGGTACTTGTCTGTTCAAGCACTAATGACCCCTATGCCTGGTTTCCACGTATACCTCGGTTCTTATATAACCGAGGGGGTATTCGGACACACTCCGGACTACCGGTTACCGAGGTTGAAGCGAAAAGGTCCGCCATGACAAATGATTTACAATCCAGCTAGAAGGCATTATACATGTCACTTTAATTACTTAGTAATGTAGACTGACTGAATTCCTCTTCTATACCATCCAACAGGCTGTCTAGCCTACAATCCTGTTGGGAATACTTTGCGGCTAATTCTACTTGCTCATACACTAAGCTAATGGGGATCTCTTTCCCATTGGGCCCAACAGGTCTTACCTCGGCCATGTGGTTTGGGTCAGCCTTGGTATACCGCGTCTTCACCATGGCCCAGGCTTCCCTGGCACCTTGATGGCAGGCCGATATCTTCCATAATCGGAAGCGCCGCCGTGCTCCCTTGAGCTGCTCCGCAAGCTCTCCAATGCCTTCTGGCAGGGAGATGGATGGACACAAGGCCTGGCCAATACCTTGCATCACCTGCCGAACTTGTTCGTGCAGTTGTGAGAGCTCGGGTAGAAGATCACCCGCAGACCCGGGCATCTACTCCGCGGGATGACCCGGCAGCATACCTGCAGACATAACTCTGTTAATCGGCTTCTCCGCCACCCCCTTTTAAGGGTTCGTTCAAGCACTTACTGAAAATGCCGTGTCGAAGCCGCTTATTCTCCTTCTCGGAGTCCACAAGCTGGGCTCAAACATCTTTCAGTTCCACGCTCACCTTGGTATTGGCGTCTTGGAGATTGTTTTTCTCCTGCCTGACCTCAGTCAGCACGCGTTCGCCAGCCTTCAACTGTCATATGATATGCTGGTCCTCCGGATTCTCTCTGGATTCATCTGAAATATCTATTTTTAGATCCGCAGCCATGCCGCACGCTATACGGTACCTATCATTCTTTGAAACAAATGTTACCAGCTAGGGACTTTTTAGGTTCCTTCAATACGGCAACGGCGGACCGAAGTTGGGTCTTGCATTCCTCCAGCTCCTGTGACAGTCGAGTATTCTTCTCTGTCAGAACCTGCACAATAGATGATCCTTAAATCAGTTCTGCTAACTGTTTCAAGTCTCAGGGGCTACTGATACATATAATCGTCAGATTTGCTTACCCGTACATCCCTTACATACTGGTCCGTGGCTCTGGCTAGACCATTTTGAGCAGCATGGAGGTACGCATCTCCAGAATTGAAGGCATCAAATGCCTCTGGCGAGAAGCAAGCATCACGGAGTACACCTCGGCGACGCCTATGATTCATGGCGCTCTCCACTTCCGAATTTGTAGCGGATAGTCTATCCGCATCCTCTGTAGGGGGAGTATCCGGCGTCCGCCCCATGTTGGCTTCCGCCTCTATGTCCGGCCCTGGAGCCCGACTGGTGGAAGAATGATCGGCAGCCTCACCGGACATATTTCGGCGAGCGTTTTTTCTGTTAAAGAAACATGGACGTCATTGCATTTTGAGAAAGACGACAACCACGGAGCGGAGTTTTTGTCATACCTCTGCACCGGTGTCTCCGTCCTGACCGCCTTCCTTTTTGGCCTACCCGGCCTCGGTGCCTCTTGTTGGCGAGTTGCTGCGGGTTCGGCACGGCGTCCCGAATGCCTTCCCTGTAAAACACCATATGTATATGGTAGGTGAAGTATCCGAAAGGGGATCCTAGTTTCTGGAGTTGGGATTTTGGTTTTTCTTACGAGCGACGCAGGGAGCGGTTCGGGTTAGTCGGCCGTAATGGCCACCATGGCGTCATCACAGCTTAACTGATAGAACTGCCAGTCTATCAGCTCCACGAATATGTCCGGATCTTCTTCGAGTCCGGGACTGAGGGCCCGGTCGGGGTCCTCTGGTTCTGGGGACGGGCTGTTGACCTCCCTTATGGCTTTTCGCAGTTCCTGCCATAAAATAGCAAGGTGAGTACCTACGACAAAGAATGTGGGAAGAATGGGAGTAAGGAGATATAACTCACCCAGCTTGGAGGGTTGTACATGGAGAATCCATCTCGTAGCTTGATGCGGATGAACTCCTCTTCCTCTCCATTGAACAGCTCGGACAGGATTTTTGCTAAAGCAGCAGCGTTGTCCGGACCCTTACATCTGCAACGGGTGGCATCGTCTTTCCCGTTAAAACACCACAGGGGGTGCCCTCGATATTGAAGTGGTTGCACTCCCCGCATTATGCATATTGACATAACCTTGATTATTCTCAATCCTGATTGAGCCAACGCTTTAATCTGGTTCATCAGGTAAAGGACTTCTCCGTTGTCTTCCTCTTGGGGGCTCCGTGGGCGCCAGCTTCGGCGTTTCTTCAGAGGAGCGTTGTTGAACTCAGGAAGACCCTGCCGAACAGGGTCCGGAAGGGGGACGTCCTCCATATAAAACCATTCCGAAGGCCAGTCCTCGGACGTCTTCTTTGGAGTACCGGACAGGTATCCGGTTTCGGCGATGCGCCATATTTTGGCTCCGCCCACTTGATAAAGTGACCCCTTCTGTGTGCGAGGGACGAGGAAAAATAACCTCTTCCACAGCTCGAAATGAGCCTCGCAGCCCAGGAACAACTCACAAAGGGAAACGTAGCCTACGATGTGTAATATGGAAGCGGGGGTGAAATTATGCAGTTGGAGGCCGTAAAACTCCAGGAGCCCATGGAGGAACGGATGAATTGGAAATCCGAGTCCCCTTAATAAGTAAGGAACAAGGCATACTCGCTCCCCCGTAGAGGGGCTGGGCAAGCTCTTCGCTCGCTCCCCGCCATTGTAGGTGGCGAGCCCGGCTCGGATGGAACCATATACGCTGGAGGGAGAAATCCCTTACCCTGCAGTTCGACTAATCGACTGTGTGGGACAGAACACCTCTCCCAATCACCGGTCTTAGGGCGACGGGGGCGGGAGGAGGAGCTGCGGAGGTCAGCCATGCTGGAGTGGATTTTCCCGAAGCGCGCTCCGACGGATTCTCGCTGGGGGAGGATGATATGGATTGTATCTAAGAATCCCCATCCCTTTAATAGACAATTTATTTATCTGGCTAGGGGGGCGAATGTGAAAATGCCCTGGCTCCCCGAATTCATTCGACACGTGGAAGATAGCCCTTATTAGGCACAGAAGCCAAGAAGTCCAACATTTATGGGGCTGGATACAGCTTAACAAACATTCAAAATTTGGAGAAGAACCCGCCTTGCAATGCCGAAGACAATACTACGTGTCGGACTTGACGTCATTGAAGCCTGGTTCGGGGGCTACTGAGGGACTCCTTGATTAGGGGGTCTCCGGACAGCCGGACTATATCATTTGGCTGGACTGCAGGACTATGAAGATACAAGATTGAAGACTTCGTCCCGTGTCCGGATGGGACTCTACTTGGCGTGGAAGGCAAGCTAGGCAATATAGATATATATATCTCCTCCTTTGTAACCGATCTTGTGTAACCCTAGCCTCCTCCGGTGTCTATATAAACCGGAGGGTTTTAGTCCGCAGGAGAACATACAATCATACCATAGGCTAGCTTCTAGGGTTTAGCCTCTCCCTTCTCGTGGTAGATCAAGTCTTGTACTATTCATATTATCAAGAATAATCAAGCAGGACGTAGGGTTTTACCTCCATCAAGAGGGCCCGAACCTGGGTAAATATCATGTCCCCTGCCTCCTGTTACCAGCCGCCTTAGACGCACAGTTCGGGCCCCCTACCCGAGATCCGCCGGTTTTGACACCGACAAGGGGCCCAGAGTATATCTCTCCTGGTCGGATGGGCAAATCCCATCTTGCTCGACCACGTCCCGCAGCATGGTTCTGGACAAACCCGAAACCTACCTTTATAACTACCCAGTTACGGAGTAGCGTTTGGTCGGCCCAAAGCAAGTCTGTCACCATCCCGAGTACATGCGTCAGCTCAGGTCTTAGGACATAGAACATATGTTGTACTAGAGACTCACAGATGACATATCGCTCCGTCTCATAGTTGGGTCTGTCCGACTTGGACCTTATCTCGACTCGGATCCGACTATGTGGAATCCGACCAGATCCTTCCAAGTCCATATTTTCCGGTTAGCATCCAATGCTCCATGGCTAGTGAGACCTAGCCATCGACCGTGTCATATGCTAGTCTAGTTGGCTGCGCGTCCGCACAGCCCTTTCGACTAGGGACCTTTTAGGACAGTCATCCTACAATGCATAGTCCCTCAAACAAGTCACATACTTGCTAATACACATCATTGATAATGTCCAAGGACTATCTTTATTCATAAACATATAGGAAATATCATCATACATGATTGCCTGTAGGGCATATCTCCAACAGTCTCCCACTTGCACTAGAGTCAATCAAATAGACATCGAATGCCCATAGCTCTAATGTGCCCCTCATGCTTGGGTTGTGGAAGCGGCTTAGTCAACGGATCCGCAACATTTGCATCCGTGTGAATTTTGCATAACTCTACATCACCACTCTTTACGATCGTTCGTATCATGTGATATTTCCGATCTATGTGTCTGACCTTGTGGTGATTCCTCGGCTCCTTGGCTTGTGGGATGGAACCAGAATTATCACAATAAAGGTCCAACGGTTTTACTGAGGCTGGGAAAATACCAAGATCATCCAGAAAGTTCCGGATCCAAACACCTTCCATTGCAGCTTCACAAGCCGCAATGTATTCGGCTTCTGTAGTAGAATCGGCCACCGTATCTTGCTTGGAACTCATCCAACTCACCGCTCCTTCGTTCATGACGTACACGAATCCGGACTATGATCGACAATCATCTCTATCGGTTTGGAAACTAGCATTGGCGTAACCCCTTACGACGAGCTCTTCCTCACCTCCATAAACTAGGAACATCTCTTTAGTCCTTTTCAGGTACTTCAAAATAGTCTTTACCGCTGCCCAGTGACTCTCACGTGGGTTGGCCTGGTATCTACTTGTTAGGCTTATTCCAAAAGCAACATTAGGCCGCATACATATCATGGCTTACACGATGGATCCGATTGCCGAGGCATATGGAATCCTACTCATCTTGCTTCGCTCATTAGATGTCAAAGGACTCTGACTCTCTCTTAGCCTTATACCATGTGAGAGTGGCAAGAAGCCTTTCTTTGCCTCACTCATGTTGAACCGCTTCAACACTTTATCTATGTACGTGCTCTGGCTTAAGCCGAGCATCCTCCTTGATCTATCTCTATAGATCTTAATGCCTAAAATGTACATTGCCTCACCAAGGTCCTTCGCCAAAAACTTGCCATTCAATGACTCCTTGACCGAGTTCGGCATCGAAATATCATTTCCGATCAGTAGTATGTCATCCACATACAAGATCAAAAACACTATCGAGCTCCCACTTAACTTCTTGTATAAACAAGAGTCCTCTTTGCTTTTGATGAAGCCGAAACCAGTGACGACCTCATCAAAACAAATGTTCCAGCTCCGAGATGCTTGCCTCAACCCAGAAATGGATCTCTTGAGCTTGCATACATTACTAGTGCTAGTCGGATCGACAAAACCCTCGGGCTGTATCATATACACATCCTTCTTGACATCCATCTGCCATATCTCGTAATCGAAATATGCAGCTATAGCTAGTACGATCCTCACCGACTTCAGCATCGCTACCGGCGAGTAAGTCTCGTCGTAGTCAATTCCTTGAATTTGTCCATAACCCTTAGCGACAAGCCGAGATTTGTGGATCTGAACATTTCCATCCACATCGGTTTTCTTATTAAAGATCCATTTTCAACCAATGGCCGTTACGCCAGGTGGTGGATCAACCAAGTCCCAAACTTGATTCTCATCCATGTACATTAACATAGATCTCATGGCCTCCAGGCATGCCTCGGAATCTAGGCCCACCATCGTTTCCGCATATGTGGTCGGCTCATCGCTTTCTAGCAATAATACATCATGCACTCTACGCAATCTTTCCGACCTCCGTGGTTCCGGTGTCGCTTCCACTACGGGTTCCCTGACTGACTCCGGTATGATCTCATCACCAGCCGAGCCATCCCCGAGTGGTCCTCGAATTTCTTCGAGTTGGACCTTCCTCCCATTGGCCACCCGACTAAGAAACTCTTTCTCAAGGAAAACCCTGTTCCGAGCAACAAACACTTTGTTCTCTTCCCGGTTGTAGAAGTTATATCCCAAGGTTTCCCTCGGATATCCCACGAATATGTATTTATCCGACTTGGGTGTAAGCTTGTCTGACATAAGTTTCTTGACAAATGCTTCACAACCCCAAATCTTTAGAAAAGACAAACTGGGACTCTTCCGGGTCCACATCTCATGTGCTGTCTTGTCTACGGATTTTAATGGTACCCTGTTAAGTGTGAAAGCTGTAGTTTCTAGAGCGTATCCCCAAAATGACAAGGGTAAATCCGACTTGCTCATCATAGATCGAACCATGTCCAACAAGGTGCGATTCCTCCATTCTAATACACCATTTCTCTGTGGCGTACCCGGAGGTGTGAGCTGAGGTACTATACCTCTGCTTTTCAGATGATCATCAAACTCCCGGCTCATGTACTCACCTCCACGATCGGATCGTAGAAGTTTTATAGTCTTGCCGAGCTGATTCTCCACCTCGTTTTGAAACTCTTTGAACTTTTCAAAAGTCTCTGACATGTGCCTCATCAAATAGATATATCCGTATCTACTCAAGTCGTCGGTAAAAGTCATGAACTACTGATAGCCACCTCTAGCGTTGTGCTCATTGGTCCACACAAATCACCGTGTATCAGTTCCAACAGCTCGGATGCCCTCTCACAACTCTTTGCGAAAGGAGACTTAGTCATCTTGCTGAGCAAGCATGATTCGCATGTCTCGAACGACCCAAAGTCGGTCAAAGTTAGGAGTCCATCATCATGGAGCTTCTTCATGCGTTTCAGACTAATGTGTCCAAGCCGGCAATGCCAGAAGTATGTCGGATTTATCTCATTGGGCTTATGCCTCTTGACATTCACGTTATAGACTGGTTCCTGTTCTACATTCAATATAAATAACCCATCAACAATGGGTGCATAGTCGTGGAACATACCATTCAAATAAATCGAACAACCATTGTCCTTTAAATTGAATTCATAACCCTGACTCATCAAGCATGAGGCATAAATAATGTTCCGACTAAGTGCAGGAATGTAATAACAATTATTCAATTCCAAAATAAATCCGGAAGGAAGATGGAGCTGCATCGTGCCGACCTCCATCGCAGCAACTCTTGCTTTGTTGCCGACCCTGATGTCAATCTCCCCTTGTGCCACACGCCTAGTTCTTACGAGCCCCTGCATCGAGTTGCTAATATGAACAACCGATCCGGTATCAAATACCCAAGAGCTACTAGGTATGTCAGCAAGGTAAATGTCTATAACATATGTAACAAGTGTACCTTTGCGTGAAGCAGCATTCCCGGCCTTCTTGCCATGCTCTGCAAGCCACTTCCTACAGTTCCTCTTCCAGTGACCAGTTTCCTTGCAATGATAGCAAATGGTCTTTGAGTCTGGTCCAGACTTCGGCGCAGTGGCGGAGGTTACCATCTCCGTGCCCTTTGCCTTAGCCTTCTTCTTAGACCAACTCTTCTTGAACTTAGCCGATTTCTGCATCATCAACACTTGATGCGTGCCTTTCTTAATATCATGCTCTGCCACTTTGAGCATCCCATGCAATTCAGTGAGCTTCTTATCCATGCCATGCATATGATAGTTCGAGATGAACGTCCCATAGCTGGGCGGAAGAGAACCCATAACTGCATCAGTTGCCAGCTCATCCAAGAGCAGGAAGCCCAACCGATCCAAAGCTTGCACATATCTGATCATCTTGATCACATGCAGGCTCAATGGATCACCTTCCTTCAGGTTACAATCCATCAAGGATCGCTAGACGTTGAACCTTTCGGTCCTAGCCTGCACCTGAAACATGCTCTTGAGACTCTAGATCATATCGAAAGCCCCAACGTCTTCAAAATGATGCTGCAAATCGGGCTCCATACAAGCCAGCATGAGGGATCTGATCTCGTTTGATTCATCAATGAGTTTCTGGTAGGCATTCTTGGTTGTGGTACTAACATTATCGGCAGGTTCATCTGGAAGCGGATCCTCTAGAACATGTTCCTTTTTATCATGCTTGAGAACAATTCTCAAATTTCTATACTAGGTAGTAAAGTTTATTCCATTCAGTTTATCCTTTTCTAGAATTGATTTCAATTCAAAGTTGGGTTGAGCAGGTGGTGCCATTGATCTACAACAGAAAAATATGCAATCACTAAGCAATGTGTTTATGTAGAGTAATTCTAGCCTTAAACAGAAATACTCCCACTGAAGTCAGCATCCCTCCGCAAACTCTCAGTGATTTAGGACCTGACCAGCACATGTGACTAGTGAGCTTTAGCATCACTGCTAGAGAACATGCCTATCCGGTAAGCAACTCCTTGCTAATCGTATCTCTATACGACTCCTGCCGATCGGGTAGGTATCCCATACCCCGGCTCCCGACCTCTTTTGCCACAAGGCCCAAAACCGTTTTGATAGCCTTGTCAAGTCAACCTAATGCAGTGCTTGTTCGTGTCTGACACGAACCCTTCAGTTCAAGGACACCTAGCAGCACCCCAATTTTATGAGCCCACTACTAGACGTACTTGACGTGCGAAGGTGCAACATCGGGGATGGCAATTCGCTTGACATTCATGAGGGATCTTTCTACCATTATAACATGCATAGAAAAGAAAAAAGCATAACAATCACAAATAAACACATATTGTGAAATAGTATGGCTCCTTCATGGATGTTCTTCCAGGTTGGCTCCGACTCCGATGACCATCTTGGAACTCCATCTTGTTTGTCACACCAAGACGCCAAGCCACCAACCTGATCTCTATTATCCAACTACTACAACTAGTAATGAATTTTACATAGAGTCACAAGTCGACACGCAGGTCGTTATACAATATAGTGACAGCACTTTGGCTCCTGCCTACTGACAAACATGACACGCAGGTCATGTATAATTTACACACATGCATCACATACACATGAGCCATACTATTCACATCAAACCCTGCAAAATAAAGTTATGCATAGAATCGCATTCTACCGGTTTGAGTGATCATGTATGAAATACAAGGCGCTACAAACACGGCGGTCCCGAGTGATTCAGGTATTTTTTGGAGTACCGGGGAGTTACGGGAATTCGTCCGGGGAGTCAACGGGCCAGGATGTGGTGCGCGCCCCTCCCAAGCCCAGTCCGAATTGGACAAGGGGTTTGGGGCACTGCCCCCTCTCCCTTCCTTCTCCCCTCCCCCTACTTCCCCCATTCTCCTAGTTGGACTAGGAAAGGAGGAAACCTACTCCTACTAGGAGTAGGAATCCTACTCCCTTGGCGCGCCTCTCCTAGGGCTGGCCTCCTCCTCCCTCCCTCCTTTATATACGGGGGCAGGGGGCACCCCAAGACACACAAGGTGATCAGTTGATCTCTCCCAACTGTGTGTGGTGACCCCCTCCACCATAATCCACCTTGATCATATTGTAGCGGTGCTTAGGGGAAGCCCTGCGTCAGTAGCATCACCATCACCATCACCACGCCGTCGTGCTAACGAAACACTCCTGTGAAGCTTTGCTGGATCGGGGCTCAAGGGACGTCATCGAGTTGAACGTGTGCAGAACTCGGAGGTGCAGTACGTTCGATACATGGATCGGTCGGATCGTGAAGATGTACAACTACATCAACCGCGTTGTGCTAACGCTTCCACATTCGGTCTACGAGGGTATGTAGACACACTCTCCCCTCTCGTTGCTATGCATCACCATGATCCTGTGTGTGTAGGAATTTTTTTTGAAATTACTACGTTCTATTGGGATCTATGGTAGGGTGCGTCGACCGCAAATTAAAATTTCCTACATGCAGAACAACCAAGAACATGCTATGGGAGATGGATCACAGTTCGTTACCACTAGACGCGCAGTGCCGTGCAGCAGAAGAAGAGTTGGGGCAGCGCGTTCGCGTGGATCATCTCCTCCTCGTCCGATCTCCCTCGTACAACTGGTGGTCGGTTCCCACATACAGGTTCGCCGGAGCGGCGCAAGTGCACCGCCTCTAACGGTATCCGCGCGTGCAGGAGGAACGTCGTGCGGTGGACTGCTAGGCCTGATCACACAACCGGCGGCGAGTGGAGGTGTCTATTCGCAACACATGCAAACCCTAGTGACACGCCGAAGCGATCAGCCCCGTGAGTGTGCGGCACCTCCACTATATATATAGGCATCCGTCGCAGGCTCAACACTTGGGCCTTGCACGGACCCTAAAGCCCATAAGTCTACTCGGCCACAATCCACAGTTTGGATCACATCCGACCAGTGTCCTCGGATCCGACCTCGTAGGTTCCTTCCCTTAAGCGCGCGACCCCTTGGTTTCAAGTCGGCTTGGCCGCAGTTCGGATCACCTCCGAACTGCATGATTGGTAGCGTCCTCTAGCAAGGCATGCCGAACACCAGGCAGACTATGAAGCTGGTTAGCGAACCTGTACATCATACTTCCATTCCTTTTGCCACACGATATATGTTGTCGAGCTCAAGGCGAGTCTGTCATCCTTGTGCCAGCCCGACCTCTTTCTCGTTCCAGTGATGCCGACCACTATCCAGATTATCTCATAATCCTTGTCGCACAGCCATGCTTATCCTGGTCGGATCACACGAGGGGCCCAGAGTATATCTCTTCTAGATGGAGGGGCAAATCCCATCTTGCTCAACCACGTCTCGCAGCATGGTTCTGGACAAACCCGAAACCTACCTTTATAACTACCCAGTTATGGAGTAGCGTTTGGTCAGCCCAAAGCAAGTCTGTCACCATCCCGAGTACATGCGTCAGCTCAGGTCTTAGGACATAGAACATATGTTGTACTAGAGACTCACAGATGACATATCGATGCGTCTCATAGTTGGGTCTGTCCGACTTGGACCTTATCTCGACTTAGATCCGACTACATGGAATCCGACCAGATCCTTCCAAGTCCATATTAGCTGGTTAGCATCCAATGCTCCATGGCAAGTGAGACCAAGCCATCGACCGTGTCATATGCTAGTCTAGTTGGCTGCGCGTCCACACAGCCCTTTCGACTAGGGACCTTTTAGGAAAGTCATCATACAATGCATAGTCCCACAAACAAGTCACGTACTTCCTGATACAGATCATTGATAATGTCCAAGGACTATCTTTATTCATAAACATATAGGAAATATCATCATACATGATTGCCTCTAGGGCATATCTCCAACACTTTCCCCAACAAATCTCTCTGCTTCCTAAGCTTGAAGCCTGAAAGCTTCGCCGCCTGAGGCGCAGGTACACGAGCACCAGGAATAGAAGAAGAAGAAGCAGCTGGGTTGGAGGCAGCTCTAGGAAGCATCAGAACAGGGTTGTCGTCTTGGGAAATCAGCGCCGACCTCCCTCTCATCGAAATCGCAGCCGGGGACCTCCTCCGAGGACTGGCCTTGGACCTCAAGGAGCCACCAGCCGCATGCAGCTCCCTCCTTTCCAGAAGGACATCGGCCTCGTCATCATCATCAGGCAGGGTGTGGAGGATGTCAGCCTTGTGCATAAGGGAGGTCTCCC
>NC_041382.1:492525150-492532249 GCF_002162155.2 Triticum dicoccoides
CCTCTTCCTCCTCCTCACCCACGTGAGACTTGTTCGAGGACACGTCCACCGGGGCCATCGTCATCGGAGCACTCGAGGGCTCAGGCGGCACAAGCCCGCGCCCGTCAAAGATGGGCATGGCGGCGGTGACCTCTGCCCGGTCTGGGCGGTGGAACAAGGGAACAAAGCAATCGGGCGGGTACCCTTGCTCGTCCCCAACCAAGGAACGAAGAGTTGAGTGCAATTACTCCTCAGAAAGGGGCTCCGGGCGCAGGCGGAGGTCGTCCCCTTCGTCTCCAAGCTTCCAAAGTGGGCGCGGGCGTGCTTGGAGGGGCGCCACACGCTGCACCATGAATTCTTTGGCTATCATGTCCCCTGGCAGCTTCGCCGTCCTCGAGTCACCAGGCTTTAGGTCGGCAGTCATCCTCTCCAGCACCTGCATCGCTCGAGGGTCGATGAGCTTCGCGCGAAGCCATCCCTCTTGGGACACAGGCATCTCTGTCGGCAACACCAGCCGGGGGTGGGAGCACTTCGCGTCCATCAGGACCCACTTGCTCCTGAAGCCCTCGGCCTTCTTCCCGGCCTTTGAGATGGCATTGGTCTTGTTGGCCTTGACGAAGCCAACGCACCCAGAGTGGTAGCCCTCCTTGATCCGAAGGAAGAAGAAGTGGCTCAGCAGCGCCACGGACGGCATCACTCCAACATATGCATCAAAGTAGAATGCGAAGATCGACGGGAGAAGGATGGAGTTGGGGTGAAGATGGAGATCTTGGACCTTATAGTGACTGAGAACGGAGTAGAAGAAGTCGGATAAGGGGGAAACCAACCCGGCGACGATGCTACTCATGAAGGGGTAGAAAGTGCTGCCAGGGGCCTCAAGCTCGGCGGAGCTGACCCGGAGCACAGTCTTCCTCTCCTCGTCACCCTCCGCCATCATCAGGCGCATGGCGGCAAGGTTCTTCTCCGACATGCTCAGAATGTCGAGCGCGGGCTAGTACCAAGATGGCGGAGGAGTGACCGAAGCTTTCTTGGGCGCCATCCACGGCAAGCTCGAAGGGGGATCTGGGCGGGTCTGTAGTCTCTGGAAGCGAAGGGAAATAAAGGGGAGCTGGAGCAAGACGAAGGAAGGCAATGAAGGCAAATACAACCCGCGCCAATCTTTTGTCAATCGGGAAGTTGCCAAGGCATGTGGGGAAGCGGAGACGCCTAAATCCCATCAATCGCCATGTGTCAACCGAGGCCGCTTATTGTTGGGGCCTGTGGCGCTCCGGACTTTCCCCTTGGCTTTGCCTCGAAGCCAAGTCTGAGCGCGCCTTGGGCCTGGGGGCTACTGTCGCCGTCCTGGGAACGAGGGTCCACGGATTTGCCTGCCTGCGGCCCAGGGCATTACTCGGCCAGTGGCCCCGTACGGCCCATCTTCACCAGCAAACACTTAAGACCCTCGCGAGGGCCTGAGCCTTGCGAGGCGGACGATGCAAGACCTCCTGGGGGGCGGCCTCACCAGGCTGGCTCACGAGGGGCGGAGAGATCAAGGCAAGGGGCACCTCGCAAAGTTCCTCTGAAGCAAGCCATGACGACTGGGGCCAGGCGGGCGCCAGCTCGCACAGTGTCCTTGCTTCCTCTTTGGTGTTAAAGAGGCAAGCACAGGCGAGGAGTCCCGAGGCATCAGGCAAAGGTTTCCATATCAGTGCAACGATACCAAGACCAGTAGGACGGCAGGATGGAGGTTACCGTGGAGCCTAGGATGGCGTCACCACTAGAGCCTTTGGCAGGCGAAGACCACCTTTAGTCAGGATAACTTGTACAAGTTGGCTCCCTTCAAATTTGGCTGTTGTGGCATCCCTTCCTGCCAACATTTGGGAAGAGGACCAGGGCCTCTATAAATAGGGCGAGCCTCCACAGTAGGAGGCAACTGATCCGAGGCCATTCAGATCATCCTCATCCACACAAACTCACCAAGCATAAGAGCACCTCTCCTCGGGAGGCTGTTCTTCTCTTGTAACTGTTCATCCTCAGCCCGAGAGGCAATCCACCACACCACACTAGAGTAGGGTATTACACCACATCGATGGCCCGAACCAGTATAAATCTTGTGTCCCTTTGTTCTGCGAGTTAGACGCGCCGAGCCTTGAGATCGCGGTGAGTGAGAGTGCAAGGGGGAGGAGAGATCTTCGTGCGCACCCCAGTGTTTGGACCTCAAGGGTTTTGCCAGAACCTGAAATCCAACACGATGGTTCCTCACACTCTCCACTTCGGAGTTGGTAACAGATACATCATCCGAATCCTCAGGGAGAGGACAATCCGGCATTTCACCGGTATCGACCCTAGTCCTTGGAACAGGGTCCGATGATGCAATTCCAGCGAGGCCTCCAGACATAGTCCGGCGTATTCTTTTCCTAAAAAAATGTTTGACAGTGGGAAACGTCACAATTCGGTATATCTGCCAGGGGAATATTAAGAACCATACATTTTTTATGAAGGTAGGGGCTTGGCAGTATTGTCGTCTGCCTCTCTTTTCGAAGATCCACCCTGCGCAAGTGTCGCCTTCTTAAGGGGCGTTTCTAATGCGGCTTGGCGAGACGAGCGCCGCCCCTTTGGAGCACGAGACAGTGCGGTGGGTGAGGCGCGATGAGAAAACTATTTTGGAGGAGATGTCTCCTGGGTACTTACATGGGAGGAGGGGAGAAGGCCGGGATAATCGGCTATGATGGCCCCTTCTATGACATCCTAGCTCGCCTGATAAAAGACCCCCCTCCTTGAGTCTATGAATATATCTTGATCCTCTTCATATCCGGGATCCAGGTCTCGATCATGGTCCTCCGGCTGCGGGGCGGGGCTATAGATCCCCGCGACAACCTTCCTCCATTCCTGTTAAACATGGTCGTATTAAGTTCAACTAGGTGCGACCCGGGAAGAGGATTGAGTAAGGTTATGAAGCGAAAGCTCACCCAGCTAGGAAGGTTGTACATGGAAAGGCCCTCTCGACACTTAAGGCAAGTAAAATCTTCTTTCTCCCCTTTATAAAGATCAGCCAGCATGGCGGCCAAGGCGGCAAAGTTGACCGGACCCTTGCGCCCGCAGCATGATGCGCCATCCTCCCCAGTAGTGCCACATGGGAGTCCTCTGGCTTGGAGTGGCTAAACGCCTCGCATTACTGAAATCATCATTACCTCAATTATGGATAGTCCGGATTGGGCGAGTATTTGTATCTTGCTCATTAACTTCTTAATCCCCGCACTGTCCTCCTCTTAGAGATTCCGGGGACGCCAGCTGTGGCATTTATTTAACGGAGCATTAAAAAATTCGGGTAGGCCCCGTCGGATTGGGCCTAGCAGAACAACATCGTCAATATAAAACCACTCTGAAGGCCACTCTTCGGATGCCTCCTTCGGAGTGCCGGATAGGTATCCTATCCCGGCTATACGCCATACTTTGGCACCGCCTTGAATATAGATCCCTTTTGGGAGCAGGGGACGAGGCAGAAATGTCTCCTCCATAACTCGAAATGGGCCTCACAGCTTAAGAATAGCTCGCAAAGAGCCATGAAGCCCGCGATGTGCATAATGGAGCCCGACGTGAGATTGTGCAGCTAGAGGCCATAGTACTCCAGCAGACCTCGAATGAAAGGGTGGATTGAAAATCCAACGCCTCTTAAAAGGAAGGAGACGAGGCACACTCGCTCCCCTTTGGTAGGATTCGAGAAATTTTCCGCCAGGGCTTTGCCATTTATGGAAGTTAATCCCGCCTGAATGGGAACCAGGTCCGCGGGAGGAAGATATACCTGCACTTGGAGCTTGGTTGGCTGGGCATGGGAGACCGAGCAGCTCTCCAAATTGCCATTTTGAGGGCTGTGAGGGCGTAAGTAAGAACCGGGAGTGCCAGCCATGTTTGCGCAGATTTCTGTGGCCAGCTCTAAGGATTCTTTTCCCTGGTTGCACTACAGAAAAAATACACATCCGTGACATTTTGGGCCGAACGAATTTTTTTTCCTGTCATACATATGACACTTCTATGACGATAATTGTGACAAAACCCGGTATCATCATAGATGTGGTGGGCTCCTACTTCTATGACAAAAAATCATGACAGAAAATGGGCTTTTCGTCCTGGGCGGGCCGGAGATGCAGCTGCATGACGTTCTTTGGGCCGTCCATGACGGAAAAAACCGTGGTAGAAGCGAGGGGGAGGAAAATTTCGGGGAGTTCCCGATTACGGTGGGAGGTCGGGGGCCGAGCGATGCACGTTTCTCTCGTACACGTACGCGTGTGTGTGTGAGGCGTTGGCTCTAACTGAACCCGAGTGAGGCGTTCGGCTCTAACTGAACCGGAGCGATTGCACTGCAGGCTACGCGTTACTGAACCCGAGAGATCGATCGATGGCTGTTAACTGAACCCGATCGAGCGATTCCTTCGCTACTGCTGCTAACTGAAGTCGATCGATGGGATGAACAGTGAGCGTTGCAGGGGGGGTTGGATAAACAGTGAGCGGTGGCGTTGCCTCTGGATGAACAGGACCCCGTGGTGTGGTGGAGGGCTGGATGAACAGTAGACGATGGAAGGGTGCCCGTGGAGGGGTGGATGAATAGGCCCCCGTGGTGTGGAGGGCTGGATAAACAGTAGACGGTGGAGGGGTGGTTGAACAGGACCCCGTGGTGTGGAGGGCTGGATGAACAGTAGACGGTGGAGGGGTGGTTGAACAGGACCCCGTGGTATGGAGGGCTGGATGAACAGTAGACGGTGGAGGGGTGGTTGAACAGTAGCCGGTGGAGTAGCGCGCGGTGGAGGCTGGATGAACAGGAGCCCGTGGAGGCTGGAGGAGGTCGACGGTGGAGATGAACAGTATCTCGCGAAGTCCCGTTTTGCGGTACGCCACACCCCTCCTGATGAGCAGGACCCCCGTTTCGATCGTAGCGCTCCAACACAAGTCCGTTTCCTCTATTTTGCGGTACGCCACACCCCTCCCGATTAATAGGACCCCCATTTCGACCGTAGGAGGTCCGTTTCCTCCATTTTGCGGTACGCCAGACCCCTCCCGATGAACAGGATCCCATTTCGAACGTGGCCGGTCGAACACAAGGCCGTTTCCTCCGTTTTGCGGTATGCCAGGCCTCGTTTCCATGGCTTGTTCCGTCGAAGCCCTCCCCATGAACACGACGCATTCCGTTGCCTCCCCATGAACACGACGCATTCCATTGCCTCCCCATGAACACGACGACGACGATGTTTCTCCGTTCCGACCCAGCCATGTACACGATCCCTGGCCATACGTATGCGCGAGTAGGCCGTCGAGACCCCACCTGTATGTACACATACGTGGCCGTATTTGCTTTCTTGCACCCTAGCCGCTGTACGTACGTGTAAATGCTACGTGCGCGCCTCTACTATGACACGTGCGCGCCTCTACATCGACCTGTATGTACGTACACGTTTGCGACCAGAATGACAACGCTACGTATGCTTCGACCAAGTGGGTCCCGACTGTCAGGCACTTCCTTGCCTGCGAAGATGTAGCTGGTCGGTCCCAGCAGTCAGGGGGTGAATTGTTTTTTTTGCCCAAACGCACTTCCTTGCGTGCAAAGATGTAGCTGGTGGGTCCCAGCAGTCAGGGGGAAACATTGTTTTGCGAAATACAGTGGCCCATCCAGTGGGTCCCAGCTGTCAGGTGGAGGAATCATTATTTTCCGTGTAATAAGGAGGCACTTCCTTGTTGCGGCCATGGACCCAGCTGTCAGCCTCTCCACGTACAGTGCACGTCCGATGGAAGTCGTTCCTTGACCACGCCGTGCTGAGAGCACCAGGGCGGTGGACGACGGCGAGGCCTAGGAAGGGGACAACATGAAGGCAGGGAAGACTCGGCAGTTGTTTCCCACGCGGAGGGGAGTACGTCTGTACGAGGGTTTACTGGTTCGTCTGCCGTCGCCGGAGAATAATAGCAGGTGTGGGTGAGTAGAGGGATGGCTAGGCCAGCGATGGGAGTACGGTCGGGCGGTGAGGCCTGCGCGGTAGCACAGCCGGCCACGAGGAGGATGGAGCAGGCAGTCCCGCCGGCGCTTGTTTGAACGGCTGGAGCAGGAAGGGCAGAGATTGAAGAAGCACCACGACTGTTGGATGGACATCCAACTGTCAGTGCTTGTGTGTTAACCTTTTTTTAGGAAAGCCTCAAATCTGTGGAAAACAGCATACAACCCATCTGCCATTATTTCTAATGATTTACAGCCCATTTGCTAATTCTTAAGGTTTTTTGGAGCCCATATTCTTTTTGTTAGCATTACAACCCATATTGTGGCAACGGTTAAAAAATTATACGAAATTTTGCATATTTCGGTGCGGTCCGAACTGTTTTTAATCCCGAAATTTTGACTCACATTCAAACTGATTTAAAAAATAAATGTATATCAATATAAAATCCAACAAATTCTCCACTCATAAAAATTAATGTAATTTAAAATCTTGAAATGAAAAAAAAGATATTTGAAACTAATTTCCAGTTTGATGTGTTTTAAAAATGTACAACCCATTGCTCATTACTGATGGGCAATTTTCTCGGCCAGCCGAATGAAAGCTCTCCTCGTCTTGAAAGATTTGCAGCCCAATAGGCCTGATGAAGCGACTTACGCGGCAAATCACAAAAAAAACTGGGCTGTGGCCGTGGACCCAGCTGTCAGCCTCTCCACATACAGTACTCTTCCGATGGAAGTCGTTCCTTGACCACGTTGACCACGCCACGTGGAGAGCACCATGGCGGTGGACGATGGCGAGCCCTAGGAAGGGGACGATGCGACAGTGGAAGCCCGCGCGGAGAGGACTACGAGGGTTCACTGGTTCGGCTGCAGTGTGAGGCTGCCGTCGCCACAGGGCCTGGCCAGTGGTGGGAATAGTAGGGGGCGGAGAGGCCTCTGCGGCAGCACAGCCGGCCATGGGAGGCAGGAGCATGCGGCACGACCAGCGCTGCTTTGGGCGGCTGGAGCAAGAAGACCAGAGGTTGAAGAAGCACTACGGCCGTTGGATGGACATTGTACGGTCACTGGAGCTAGAATCGTTCATATTGACTAAGTTTCCAAAGCCCTTCGTCCCCTTCAACTTAGTAGGCCCACAAGTCAACCTCCCAGCAAGGTGTGTCC
>NC_041382.1:492532444-492554034 GCF_002162155.2 Triticum dicoccoides
GCGAAATATGGTGGCCCGTTCGGTGGGTCCCAACAGTCAGGGGGAAACGACTTTTTTTGCAAAATACTGGTGGCCCGTTTGGTGGGTCCCCGCTGTCAGGTGGAGGAATAATTATTTTCCGCGTAGTAAGGAGCCACTTCCTTGCGGATGTCGTGGACCCAACTGTCAGCCTCTCCACGTACAGTACTCTTCCGATGGAAGTCGGTCGTTGACCATGTTGACCATGCCGCGCCGAGAGCACCAGGGCGGTGGACGACGGCGAGGACTAGGAAGGGGACGAATCGGAGCCGGGGAAGACGCAGCAGTGGATGCCCACGCGAAGAGGAGTACGAGGGTTCACTGGTTCGGCTGCGGTGTGAGGCTGTTGTCGCTGCAGAATAACAGGGGGTGTGGGTGATTAGAGGGATGGCCTGGCCAGTGGTGGGAGTAGTAGGGGGCGGTGAGGCCTCCGCGGCATCACAGCCGGCCACGGGATGCAGGAGCACGCGGCACGACCGGCGCTGGTTTGAGTGGCTGGAGCAAGAAGACCAGAGGTTGAAGAAGCACTACGTCCATTGGATGAACATCGTACGGTAACAGGAGCTAGAATCGTTCATATTGACTAAGTTGACAAAGCCCTCCGTCCCCGTCAACTTGGTAGGCCCACAAGTTAGCCTCCCACTATGCTGGGTTCCAGCTGGCAGGGGGAATATTCATTTTTTTGTGTGTTATAAGGAGGCACTTACTTGCGTGCGAAGATAGCTGGTGGGTCCGACATGTCAGGGGGGCACATTGTTTCGCGAAATACAAAGGCCGTTCCGGTGGGTCCCAGATGTCAGGTGGACGAATCATTATTTTGCGCGTAATAAGGAGGCATTTCCTTGTGTGCGGCCATGGACCCAGCTGTCAGCCTCTCCACTCACAGCCTACTTCCGATGGTGTCATTCGTTGACCACGTTGACCACGCCGCGCCGACCGCATCCAAGGTGGTGGACGACGGCGAGGCCCCGGATAGCAACGAGCCGGAGATGGGAAGACGCGGGAGTAGGGTCACAGACAGAGAGGTGTACGAGGGTTAACTGGTTCTAGTGCGGTGTGGTTCGGCAGTCGGTGGAGAAGAACAGGAGGTGAGGAGGGGTGGAGGGATGGCCTGGCGAACGGTGGAGTAGCGCTTCATAGCGAAGTGTGCTAAGCAGAGCTGCTAGCAGCAGGAGGCGGGAGGTGGTCCCGGCAGCGCTGGAGGAAGAAGACAAGAGATTGAAGATGGATGCCAGTCGTTGGATGTAAATCCAACGGCTAACATGTCAGAATCATTTATTGACTAAATTGACAACGACTTGCATTGGCTTCGACCTATTGGCCCACATTTCAGCCTACAAAAACGTGGCACGTATTCAACCAATTTTTTCAGAATTTACAGTCTTTTTTTGCACGGTAGAATTTACAGTCAATTTGATCTTTTTTTGAATTACAGCCATTAGCTGGGCTGGGTGAACAAATAATGTAGCGTCCATGGAACCCGTTTATTTTATTTCCTGAAAAATTACAGCCCATTTGCACTTTCTCGAAATACACGATTTTGCTGGGCTGATTCTAATTATAATGTTGGGTTGGGCCAGCAATGTTATCGAAAAATAAAAAGGGGCTGAGCATTTTGTTATAAATATATTTAAATAATAAGTGATATTATTACATTCGTCCTTAAATTTGCAGTCTTACCAAGCTTTACATAATAACATATCAAATATTTTTTTTAGAAAAACAGGGAGCATCTACCTGGTTCCATTGCTGAAAACGAAACCACAACATATTCTGATACAGCAGCTCAAACAGCAGTTCGAAAGCATAGGTAGAAAAGCTACAAACTAGCGGGGTGGATGAACAAGTTCTCTGAATAACACAAATCACCCGAGCGGTGCCAAAGGCAGAGTGGATAGAGCACTCAAATGACACAAGGAGGGTCCAGCGAAGCCTTCATGGTCTTCAGCCGAGGGGCCGTGTCATCCTGCGGCGACCAGTAAGCAAGCGGAGACACCGGGCTGGAAGGCGTAGCATGGTGTATGTCCCTCTTTTTCGGCGCCAGGTGCCCATCATCTTCATCAGAGATCTTGAGACGAGCCCATGGGTCCAGCCCCAGAGCAGGCCGAGCCTTGTTCAGCCACAAGTGATCGCCAATGGTTTCTGGAGGGATCTTGTTAGGGTTCCATGAAGCTCATCAACTTGTCCTTGTCCGATCCGGAGGAGAGAATCGCCCAGTTCCTCACCATGTTCCTGATCAACCTCAAGACCTACAGAATGGAAATCTAGGAGGTGTTACTGAAAATCATAGCATTTCTATATTTCCAGAGGCACCAAAGGACAGCTGAGCTAACGGTGTTTAAAACTGAGCACTTTTTGGTAGCAATCTAGAATCTGGCGACAGATTCGAAGGATGAGCGAATCTGGCTAGAGAAATATTCCTCAATGTGGGCCCAGAGATGTTTAGCAACTATACATTCAAAAATAGGTGAGAACAAGTCTCTTGTTCCAAGCAGTAAACACAATCAAGGGGTTTGATGATGTGTCTCTTCCTAAGGTTATCCCTAGTCATCAATTTGTTTTTGGAGAGAAGCCAGAGAAATACATGAATTTTAGGGGGGACTCTCAATTTCTAGACAACATGGATACACACGGGTTGAACCCCTCTAAAGTTGATAACATGATAGAGGGAGCTAGAGGAATACTTCCCCTTATTGTCCAGCTGCCAAATCAGGGCATTCAGCTCGGCAGTAAAGGTAATGCTTTTGGCTATTTCCTCCAACTGGAACCATTGTTCCATGAGACTATCACTAAAGTTCCTTCTAAAAGAGAGTTTTAGGCATTGACCGTCCCAAACTTCATTGGCACTTTTGTTAAGCTCATTGCGGACAGAGTAAATAGGCCAAAATTGGACTGCTAGGGGGGATGTACGAAACCAAGTATCTTCCCAGAACCTGGTTCTGCTCCCATCCCCTATGTTCCATCTATAGCCAAATTTCACAGCATGCATAATAGATTTTAATCCTTTCCAGAATCTAGAGGTCTTAGGGTTGGAGGAAGGGACAAAAACATTAGATTTATTTCCTAGGTATTTATGGGCAATAAGAAGCTTCCAGGGTTTCAGGTCTTCCTCATAGAATCTTTTAATCCAAGACCCTAGAAGACAGATGTTAATTTCTTAGAGGTTAGGTATGCCTAGGGCTCCAAAATCTTTTTTCATAGAGACTAGGGCCCAATTAGCAAGGTGTAACTTCCTATTTCCCTCAAAATCATTCCACAAGCAATGAGACATCTGAGAATTGATGAGGTTCACTGCCCATTTAGGGAACTTGAAGAAGGAGAGGAGATACACTGGAATGCTAGCCAAACAAGCTTGTATGAGGATCAATCTACCTCTGTAAGAGAGAAGTTTGCTCCTCCACCCAGCAATCCTTTTAATGATTTTATCCAGAAGGGGTTGGATATCCTCTCTCCTCAGTTTATCATAGTGGAGAGGGATACCTAGGTACTTAATGGGGAAGTTACCTTTATTACATACTAGAATAGAGAGGAAATCAGCTAACTCCTGATCATCCATGTTGATAGGGATGAGTTCACTTTTAGAGTAGTTGATTCTCATGCCTGAGACTTGTTCAAACAAGGTTAGAACAATTTTCAGATTGCTAGCATGTGTGGAGTCATTGTCTATGAAACTGATGGTATCATCTGCATATTGAAGGCAGATGATGCCACCAGGGCAGACCTCAGGACAGAGCCCTACAATCAGACTATGATCAGCAGCTTTGCTCCGCATTTTATTAAGAACGTCCACTACTAAATTAAACAAAAGCAGGGAGATGAGGTCACCTTGCCTGAGGCCTTTACCAGCAAGGAAAAAATCACTTTTACAGTTATTTAACTTGACCCCAACAGACCCCCCATGAGTAAGTTGTTGGATCCAACTCTCCTCTATGAAAGGCTTGGAAAAGATCTAAGAGATCATTTTTCACCAAGTCCCAAAAATGCTAGTAAAACAAGAAGGGAATCCCATCAGGACTAGGAGCCCCATCAGGATAAGAGCTAAAACTGGCTTCCTTCACCTCTGTCTCTGAAAAAGGGGCTTCTAGCAGCTCATTTTCAGCAGGAGAGACTTTTTTAGAAGCAGAAAAAATTGTTTTGTAGAGAGAACGCAGAAGGGTTTTCTTTCTTAAACAGGTCTCTGTAGAAGTCACTAGCCACTTTCAGCATCTCATCTACCTCGGTAATAGGGCCTTAGGGCCATCAAGGGAGTGAATGAGCATTTTCCTCCTCCTTTGGTTAGCTACTGCATGGAAGTAAGCAATATTTCTATCACCCTCCTTAATGTTCCTATCTCTAGACCTTTGTTTGGTTTTGATTTCTTCTTGAAGCCAATTTTTCTTTAGCTCTCCATGGACAAAGTTTAATCTATTAGTCTCAGCCTCAGAGAGGTTAGTGGTTTCTGCCTTAATATCTAGAGAATCAAACTCAAGGAGGAGAAGCCTTTTGTATCTTCTAAGATTAGCTTCCTCATTGGAGTTCCACCCTTTGATAGTTCTTCTAAATCTCCTGATTTTGATCTACCAATTTTCTAGGGGACAACTGCTCCCAGTAGGCTCATTCTAGATTTTCCTGACTAGCTCAGTAAAAATCTTCTCTAAGCAACCACCACTTTTCAAATTTAAAACTATTGCTCTTTGGAGTTTGGTTAAGACCAGAGTCCCAGAGCAAAGGAGTGTGGTCACTACCACATCTGGGCAGAGCTCTACAACTAGAAAGGGGAAAAAACTATCTAATTCTGTGTCACAGAAAATTCTGTCAATGGTGGACATAATCCTGGAGCAGCACTTCCAACATATCTAGCAGAACTGTGGGTTTTCCTTCTGTCAGGGCAATTCTCAACTTTATGGATAACCATTTTGCCGATAAAACAACTCCTGGGTTGACACATTTATCCAAATGATGCCCTGGTTCCCCACAGTTGTAGCAGATCACCTCAGAGTATGTCATAAAGCCCGAAGCAGGGGCAGGAGCAGTTTTTTGGATGTCCTATCTCTTCTTTTGCTGATTCTTGCCTTGAGATTTCCCACTGATCTGAGAGTCAGAACCACCAGCAGATTGATCTTGGGCAATTATAGGAGCCTTCCCAGATTGTGCCCCCATTTAGGGCGGAGGTGGGCCGTACCACTGCCCAACCGGCGCTCCCCTCCATTGTGGTAGGGGAAATTCATCGGAGTTCCTGGTTCCTTCTCATCCTCCAGCCAGATGTTGTCTCTCGGGAAGCAGAAATAACCGTCCTTCTCATCCTCCAGCCTAATTTCAATCTTCTGCAGGTTTGGGGGAGAGGTAAGGTATGGGATCCACCTGCTCCGGCTCTGGTGGTGTGTTAGTGGGCCGGGGTCCAGTCAAGCATTGCATCTCGCAGCACGGCGTGGATCTCCTGAATTCACTTCTCCTTTCGCCCATCCAATGAACGCAATCGGCGGCTCACTAGGGTGGGGCATCTTGTGCTTCTCCGAGAAATCTCCTTCGAAGTAGATCCACAGGGCTAGATTTAGTAGCTCCCAATCCACATGATCCTTGCACATCCGAGCATACCTGCGCGAGTGAGAGAACGGATTCGGTCCCTCCTTGGCTTCCTCCCTCGCAGCTTCCTCCTCTGCTTCCCTCCATTCGCGCGTGCACTGGGTCCAGGAGAGAGCGTCATCGCGGATCCGCATCTCCCGCTCCCTCCATCTCCTCCCTCGAGTCTCCCGCAGCACCGCTGGCACGACGGAGCCGAGCGGCTGGAGCATCCGCGGGAAGGCTTTGTAGACATGTGGGAGATGTATCTTGTATGGCCGGCGACTCCATGGGTCGTGCGAGCGGACTTGCTAAGGGTGGCAGGCGCGTCCGGAGTCAGGAGGCGGGGGGTGGCGGCGAGATCTATGGCGGCGGCGAGGGTGGAGGTAGTGGCGAGGGCGGCGGTGAGGGAGAGGTGGTGGCGGGGGCGAAGGGGATCGCGAGAGCGGTCATCTATTTGCCAATTATGTGAACTAGACAGACAACATATAAAATAATTTAAATATATAAAATATAGTTAGAAGGGAAACATAAGTTGGACCTGGCATTCCTATTCTTATATAGAAATATAGAACAGACCTCTGCGTTTTCTTCAAAAAAATACATAATTTGGGCTGCCAAAAATAAAACCTCGGATGGGAGGTCCATAGGCCGGTCGATACATGACGGCCCTAAGAAAATACAAACAGGCCTATGGACCTCCCATCCGAGGACATGGGTTGCGCATGTTAAAAATGAAAGCCTAGACAGGGCATCCCAAAACCACGTCCAACACTTGCCAAAACTTCGTCCCTCGTTTTCTTTGTGTTTCGCACACTCAACATTGTGTGGGCATTTTGACTGTGCATCATATGAAGATGTGCTATGCATGAATGTTGATCAACATGATGTTAACTTGCTGGTAGTTCCATTTTCGACCATGAATAAAACTTCCAACATGATGCTAACCCTGTTTAAAAGGCCATGTTAATATAAATGCTCTGCCTCTGAAAGTTGGAGTTTCTTATCTGAAACTGAACTTGCAGTTTCTTATTTGAAACTGAAACTTGCAGTTTCTTCTCTGAGAATCACATTGTCTGCACTTTTATACTCGTATGAAACTACATTTTTTAAGTGCTAAAATAGATATCTAGAATTCATAAAATACTTCAAATGCTCAATACTGGAAATCTGAAATTCAAAAGACATTCATATCTGAAAGTACTCTCAAAATACACAACACAAAACACAATTCACAACCTGCAAATACTGCCAACCCTAAGCTCCTCCTGGCAATTCACAACCTGCCCGACTATTGGGCTGGGGGGGCAGCCCCCTCCTATTCCTCGACGGCAGACAACCTCCCCGTGAGACGATGTGAACGGCAAGGAAGACGATGGCGGGGAAGAATCGTCGGGCCAACTACTTTTCTCGTCTTGCAGTTGGGTTCGGTCGACGAAGACCCCTCCGGCTCGCTTTGGCAGGACACCCTCACAAACGGCACCCTGTAGATGCTCGATCCTTCAATCTCTGGTGGATGCTCCATCTCGGATCGATACTCCCACCACCACTCCCTCACGATCGGATTCGGTGAATCTGTTTGCTCCATGGCCCAGAGGAGCAGCTCTATGTACTCCGGCGCGACTCCCTCTGGGAGTATCATCGCCTTTTTGCTCTGTTACAGATATTTGGCCATGGATGTCACCGTCGCCGCTAGTTGGTCCTTGTAGTCAAACCAAGACTGTATCTCCAACATCCTAGCTAGCTTCACAGGGTCGCCGTCTGTGATCCTCACGTATCGGTTGTACTCCTCCATCGATCTACTTCTCCACAGCACCTTCACTCGCCGGCGGTGGTTTTTGAATGGAAGATGAGAGGAGCAGTGCTGGTTCTGGATTAGAACGAGAGAGGAGCGACGCTAGTTTTGGACTGGAACAGGAGAGGAGGGGCGGTGGTTTTGAAATGGAAGAGGAGAGGAGCGGCGCTGCATTTAGATTGGAACAGGAGAGGAGCGGCGGTGGTTTAAGAGGAGAAGAGCGGAAGAGCGGCGCTGCTCTTGGAAGTATTTTTTTGTTGTTTCGTGTATTTTGGGTCAAAGTTTGACCACGTACTGTATTTGACAAGCAAAATGTGAATGCATGTCACCAAAAATTGTATCGTTTGGTTCGTATCTGGATGTACTTTCAAATTATACTCCCTCCATTTTTGTATACAAGGCCACAAACTCATATTACAGGTACCAAGGTAAAAATCAATGCTATGTTTAAGTCAATGTTGCAAGCTAGCTTGTCACCTTGATTGTCGTGTTAATTAATGTGGTTTTCTCTCCCAAGCACAACAAGCCAACCCTCTTACTCATTGGTTGATTAATGTTGGGAATGCAAGCTAACCTTTTCACTCCCGCATGCACACAAGGGATATTAATGTGCTCGGGTGCTAGTACGAGGCAAACGCCATCAATTTTGCCTCAATTAATGTTAGTGGCCTTGTATAGTTGCAAATTGTAATTTTGATTGTGCGAAAATCATGGTCAATTATGACCCAGAATAAAAGGGAGACTAGTTAATGTGGGGTCACTTTCTTAATTGAAGGGTAAATTGATTTTGATTTTGATCCAGTCAGAGCGCGCCGGCCCTCTCATCTAATCCTAAATTGCTGTCGCACGCTCCTCTCCCTCTTCTCCATTGCAAAACCACCTCCTCTCCTCTCCATCATCTCCATTCCAAAACCACCATCTCGCCTCTCCCTCTTCTCTATTGCAAGACCACCGTCTCTCCTCCGTTTTCTAGACGCTTTGCTCCATGGCGCGGGCACAATCCATGGATACAAAATTAGTATACAGTATACTATTTAAAAGTCGAGGGCGGGGCTTTTCCTGCGCGGTAGGCGGCGGGGCAGTTCCACCTAGTCGGTTCGATAGAGACGCAAGAAGACGAGGGAGTAGGCTGCTACAAACGTAAGGTTGTGTGATTTGACAACGAGTTACTGCTGGACAGGTGGGGCCCCGTGATTTGACTTGCCATTATCATTTTAACTGTGGCACTACGACCGGCGTGAGTCTCCCAGATCCCTGACCACCTCCATATAGGTGCCTCTCCCAATGCTCCACCATGTAGTAGAGGCTGGCTCTTGCATGAGTGTAACACCCCGGATGTAACTTTCCCTTTTTGTACTCCAACTCTTGCCGTTTCCGGCGTTAAGTTATATTTATTATCTCGGGTTCGGGTTTTTGTCTCCGTCTGTTGTTGTCATTGTCATGCATCTCATATCATGTCATCATGCGCATTGCATTTTCATACGTGTTCGTCTCATGCATTCGAGCATTTTCCCCGTTGTCCGTTTTGCATTCCGGCGCTTCGTTCTCCTCCGGTGGCCATTTCTAGCTTCCTTTCGTCTGTGGGGATTAAACATTTTCGTATTGGACGGAGACTTGCCAAGCAGCCTTGGTTTACTACCGGTAGACCGCCTGTCACGTTTCGTATCATTTGGACTTTGTTTGATACTCCAACGGTTAACCGAGGGACCGTAAAGGCCTCGTGTGTGTTGCAGCCCAACACCCCTCCAATTTGGCCCAAAACCCACCAAACTCTGCTCCATCATCTAGAACGTTCGATCCCGATCACGTGGCCGAAAACCGCACCTCATTTGGACTCTCCTAGCTCCCTCTATGCCTATATATACCTCCCCCATTCCAAATCTCGGATCCCCTCGTCAAACCCTAAAAAAAACCATCTCCACCGCCACCGCACGTGTCCGCACAAGCCGGACAACGTCCGGATCCGCCTCCGCCAACCGGGAGCCGCCACGTGGGCGCCCCGGACCACATCACCGCCACTTCCGCCGAGGCCCACTCGGGCCAGAGGCCGGCCCGCCCGCCGCCGATCCGGGCCAGAGGCCGCGCGCCTCGCCCTCGCCTTCTTCCCCGCAGCCGCGCCGCCTCCCCGCCGCCTGTGCGCCGCCGTGCGCCGGTGCTGCGAGCCCCGCCGCCGCGCGCCATCTTCGGTGAGGCCGCCGCCCGCTGCCTCCTTCTCCGGCCGCCGCAGCCGCCGCGGGTCCCCGCCGCCGCCGCGCCATGTCCGCCGCCCGGAGCCGCCGCCTCCTCGACGCCGGCAAGCTCCACCGCCGCCGGCCGCCCTCGCCCTCGTCCTTGCCTCTTCTTCTCTCCCGCCGGCGAACCGAACCCCGGCTGCTACAGTGCTCGCGCCGCCGCCTCGGATTGCGTGCAAATCTGGAAACCCTAGATCGGAGGTTGAATTTTCTCCAAGTCCCAGAATTCTAATCCAAGTGCTCATGTTCGTGACTTCGTAACTTTGCAACTGTAGCTCTGATTCATGCATATAGCATATCGAAATGTTCATCTCAGAGAGTACATCATTTCATTCGATTGCATCATTTTCATTTGAGTTAATCTTGATGCCCGAAATGCTGTTAGAAGAGGGCTACTTGAAATATTTGTCAGATCTGCTACTCCATTTAGCTTTTTGTCATTTTTGCCATGATTATTGTGTGCATGATATGCCCTGATGCTCTACATGTGTTTTGTTAAGGGTTTTGTCATCTTTCCAGAGGTGCAACCCATGTATTTTTGTGATGTGTGTGGTGACTTGTGCAAGCTTGCAGAGTGGTGCACTTGCTAATTCTGTTTTCAGGGACTTAATAATTTCACTAAGTCCTTGATCTGTTTATCTCATGTTGCCATATGTTCATGTTGTTTCCTAGTGACCCGTGCCTCTTTTGAGGATGATCAGTAAGGATGTTTTGTTAATATTGTAGTTCTCTATCCATCCATGCCTTTGTTTGAAATTATGGAGCATCCTAGCTTGAGTCAATCGAGCTCTACTTTTGCTACTTTGTGAATCTGGGCAGATTGTCAACTTGTTTGTAATTTTGCCGGTGATGTTGTAGTTGGTCCGTGCATGCTATGATATTGTTCTTGCCATGTCTAGCTTGGATTTTGTGCATTCTTGATGGATGTATGCTTGCCTTGCCATGACTTGCACCGTAGTGAGTGCATCGAGCTCGTAAACATGCCTACTTGAGTTATATTTCAGCATGTGTCAGTTTTCACTAAGTCTGAAAACTGATTATGTTTTTGCTATGTTCACATGCTTGCAATTGTATTTTCTGATCCCTTTTGGCTCAAGGTCACTAAGGGACTTTTGTTAAGCTATTTGGGTAGCTCCATCCCATGCTTTACTTTGCCATGATCAGATCCTTTAGCATGTAGTTTTGTTGCTCCGAAGAGGGCTACCTGATCTGAAATTCCAGACAAGTGTTGATTTCACCAAGTCTGAGATCTGTTTGTCATATGCATTTTTGCCATTCTTGTTTGAACATGTTAATGGATGAATTGGCCGTAGCTCAGTGCTAGACTTTTGTTAAGCATCTTGTGTGCATCCCTTCCATGTATTTGGTTGTCATGTTTTGGTGCTTTAGCATGTTCTTTTCGTTGCATTTAGATGCCTACTTGCTGTAAATCGCAAATCGGTGTCATTTTTGAATCGCTTGCCATTTCCAAACCGTAACTCCGATTCCGGCGTTCTTTATATCGTTTTCAAGCGATTTCATCTCATCTTTCCAGTGGAACACTTGGTTTTCCAAGTTGAGGCCAGGTTCATGCATTTCCTGGCATATCTTGCATTTTGCATCCCGCATCGCATCCCGAATAGCATATCATCATCACATCGTCTTGTTTGGTTCTTGCACGTGGTTGATTGTGTCCTTGTTGCTTGTTTGTCTTGTTCGGGTAGAGCCGGGAGACAAGTTAGCTAACGAGGAGCCCGTTGAGTTTCTTTCGAGGATCCAGTCAATTCTGACAGCTGTGCAGGCAAGATGATCATACCCTCGAAATCACTACTATCTTTGCTATGCTAGTTTTGCTCGCTCTTTTGCTATGCCATTGCTACGATGCCTACCACTTGCCTTCAAGCCTCCCAATTGCCATGACAAACCTCTAACCCACCATGTCCTAGCAAACCGTTGATTGGCTATGTTACCGCTTTGCTCAGCCCCTCTTATAGCATTGCTAGTTGCAGGTGAAGATTGAAGGCCATTCTTTGTTCGAACATCTTTTATTTACTTGTTGGGATATCATTATATTGCCATGTTATCTTAATGCATCTATATACTTGGTAATGAGTGGAAGGCTCGGCCTCTCACCTAGTGTTTTGTTCCACTCTTGCCGCCCTAGTTTCCGTCATATCGGTGTTATGTTCCCGGATTTTGTGTTCCTTACGTGGTTGGGTTATAATGGGAACCCCTTGATAGTTCGCCTTGATTAAAGCTTTTCCAGCAATGCCCAACCTTGGTTTTACCATTCGCCACCTAGCCTATTTTTCCCTTGGGTTTCCGGAGCCCGAGGGTCATCTTATTTTAACCCCCCCCCCCCGGGCCAGTGCTCCTCTGAGTGTTGGTCCGACCGAGTAGACTGCGGGGCCACCTCGGGGAAACTTGAGGGTTGGTTTTACTCGTAGGATGTCTCATCTGAGTGTGCCCTGAGAACGACATATGTGCAGCTCCTATCGGGATTTGTCAGCACATTCAGGCGGTGTTGCTGGTCTTGTTTTAACCTGTCGAAGTGTCTTGAATTACCGAGATACCGAGCCTGATCGGAACGTCTTGGGAGGAGGTCTATTCCTTTGTTGAACGTGAGAGCTTCTCATGGGCTAAGTTGGGACTCCCCTGCAGGGATTTGAACTTTCAAAAGCCGTGCCCGCGGTTATGGGCAGATGTGAATTTGTTAATGTCCGGTTGTAGATAACTTGAACCTTAATTAATTAAAATGAATCAACTGAGTGTGTTACCGTGATGGCCCCTTCTCGGCGGAGTCCGGGAAGTGGACACGGTGTTGGAGTAATGTTTGCGCAGGTGGTTCTCTAGTTTCTCGCACGCGCTTTGCCTCCTCTTCTCGCTCTCTTTTGCGAATAAGTTAGCCACCATACTTGCTAGTCGTTTGCTGCAGCTCCACTTATATTTACCTTGCCATACCTATAAGCTTAAATAGTCTTGATCGCGAGGGTGTGAGATTGCTGAGTCCCTATGGCTCACAGATTACTATTACACCAGACGCAGGGCCTGATGATTCCGCTCTAGGAGACGCGTATGAGCTCAAGTGGGAGTTCGACGAAGACTCTCAACGTTACTATGTTTCCTTTCCCGATGATCAGTAGTGGTGCCCAGTTGGGGGTGATTGGGACCGTGTCGCTTGTTGTGTTATCTTTTATTTTCGCGCCGTAGTCGGGCCATGAGTGTTTGGTTGATGTAATGTTATTTATGTACCTTGATTGACGTGGCGAGTGTAAGCCAACTATGTTATCTCCCCTTTATTATTCATATTACATGGGATGTTGTGAAGATTGCCTAACTTGCGACATATGCCTTCAATGCGATTATGCCTCTAAGTCGTGCCTCGGCACGTGGGAGATATAGTCGCATCGAGGGTGTTACAAGTTGGTATCAGAGCCTTCCCCGACCTTAGGAGCCCCATTGCTTGATTGTTTTCAGCGGCTGAGTTGTGTTTAGAAAAAAATGTTTTGAATCTTTTAGGAATTATATATTGGAGAGTTTAGGAATTCTTTTTACTTCCCAGTCTCCTCATCGCTCTAGTAAGGCATCCTGTTTTGACTCTTCTCTTCTCAAATTTCACTAAAAAAAAATTTAGGATCACGCGGGTATCTTGGAATCGTTCCGATGGTTTTATGATGAGAACATTGACTTGGTGCCTCCTGTCAGGGGTTTAGTGGAAGTGTCCCGGGAGTTGAGCTCTGAGGTGTTGTCATCATAATTTTATCGTTGTAGTTCTGGAATACCTGAGTTCAGTATGCCGACATCAAAAATCTGTTTTATGCAGTTCATTGGTGAGATAACCTCGACGCCACCCAGTACTGGGGCGGGAGTTTGGGAGTATCGCCATAACTTGTATAACGGATGCTTTTCGAAGGTTGAGGTAGATGGTTTCCGAAGGTTTCTTGGTTATGTGTTGAAGGATGGATACAGCTGGATGTAGGATTTGCTAGTTTGGGTGAGATATTATGCTTCCCCTGTATCCCCAACACCTGATTGCATAACCGGAAAGGTTCGGGAGTTTCATAGGTGGGAATTCTAGTAGCTCTAGTTCTTCTTCCACGGATATTGGTTTGAGATTGGGATTTCTTACCAATTATTCGTTCTTGATCCGTACCTTGTTGATTTATTTCTCTACCTTAATTTTACGTGGCTTCTCAATTTATGGATATGTGACCATTTCAAGAGGAATGCATTCGTTCATTTTGTTCGGATGTGAAGACTATATGTTGCAATTTTCATTCTGTTGGATTCAGCTTCAATATTTCTCTGTCAATGTGCTAATGGTGGCCAACATCTTCAGGATGGCTCCTCCAACGCGCAAGACTCCGAATCCTGATCCGCCACCACCTCCACCTCCTCCAGAGGCATGGCAAGCTGTGATGGCCGCAACCAATGCAAACACACAGTTGATCATGCAAATTCTTCAAGAGAGCAATCAAGGCAACCAAGGGAATCAAGGCAGCAATCAGAATCACTTTGCTACACTCAACCAGTTCCTTGCTAACGGGCCAAAGACTTTCAGCAATTGTGTTGAGGCAACCGATGCTGACGATTGGCTTGTGGATCTGTGCGAGCATTTCGAGTGCAGTAACGTCAGGCCTGAGGACTTTGTTAAGTTCGCTTCCTTCCAACTCAAAGATCAAGCTGCAGATTGGTTCCAGCAGTACAAGGATTCCAGAGGTGGACGTGTTATCACTTGGGATGATTTCCGTCGAGATTTCCGAGCTCATCATATTCCGCAGAGCGTGGTTGAAAGCAAGCGTGAGGAATTCCGCAATCTGAAGCAAGGCTCTTTGTCTGTCTATGACTACAACAAGTTGTTCCAGAAGCTCGCCGGCTTTGCCAAGTAGGACGTCCCTGATGAGAAGAGCATGATATATCAGTTCAGGGGTGGTCTCAGAGAAGAAATTAAGCTAGCTCTTGTTCTCTTTGAGCCCTTGAGATACGATGAGTTCTACAACATGGCACTGAAGGAAGAGGTTGCTCAGTTGAGGTGTGATGCTTCCAAGAAGCGAGTCAGGGATGTTACTCCTTCTTCCTCTACTCAAGTGGCCAAGCAGCAGAAGTTTTGGCTTCCTCCTCCTCCGTTCCGTCAGCCGTATCAGCAGAAGAGCAAAGGTGGCAGTGGTTCTTCCCACCCACCCAACCCTGGCTTTCAGAACAAGACTTCGTCTCAACCTCCAAGATCAAGTGCTCCGTATCACCGTCCACTTTCAGAGGTCACGTGCAACAAGTGCCAACAGAAGGGTCACTATGCCAACAAGTGTTTCAACCAGAGACGTCTTCCTCCTCCTCCTCCTCCTGTCAGATCAGCAAGTACAGCTGTGGTCAAGCATAACCCCAAGCACGCCAAGGTCAACTTGATGAATGCAGCTCAGGCAGAGGACTCGTCAGATGTGATCATGGGTAACCTTCCTGTTAATGATGTTCCTGCAAAAGTTCTTTTTGACACTGGTGCATCACATTCCTTTTTGTCATGCCCTTTTGCATCGAAGCACAATGTTGATACAGAGATTATGCCCAAAGTCATGCAAGTTGTTTCTCCCGGCAAGCTTTTGACTTCTAGTTTGGTTGCTCCCGATATCTCTATCACATTGGGTGATTACAAGTTTCTCTCTTCTCCAGTGGTTCTGGGTAACTCGGATATTGATCTTATTCTCGGAATGGATTGGCTTTCTAAGCACAAGGCTCAGCTTGATTGTGCAGCCAGGAAGATTCAATTGACTCATTCGTCTGAGGATGTAATTGTCTTTGCCACTCGTGATGATACCATCCGTCTGTTTTCTCTCAATGAGAAGGGTGAATTGGATGCTATCTCTGAAATTCCAGTCGTTTGCGAATATCAAGACGTCTTTCCAAAAGAGCTTCCAGGAATGCCTCCGCACCGGCCAGTTGAATTCGTTATTGATCTTGAGCCTGGCATGGAACCTGTGTGCAAGCGTCCTTACAAGGTCGGACCTGAAGAGTTGAAGGAGCTGAAGAAGCAACTCGATATTCAAGAGAAAATGGGTCTCATCCGTCCTAGTTCTTCTCCGTGGGGTTGTGGTGTTCTTTTTGTGAAGAAGAAGGATGGAACGGACAGACTTTGTGTTGATTACCGTCTAGTGATCAAGAAGACCATCAAGAACAAATACCCACTTCCCAACATCAATGAGCTGTTCGAACAACTCAAAGGTGCTCGAGTATTCTCCAAGCTTGATCTCCGTATGGGTTATCATCAGATTCGAATCCGTGAGCAAGATATTCCGAAGACGGCTTTCAGGACAAGCTTTGGTTCATATGAATACACTGTCATGTCTTTTGGCCTCGCCAACGCTCCTCCGACGTTCTCTCGCATGATGAATTTCATCTTCAACGCCTACACCAATGACTTCGTTATGGTCTATCTCGATGACATTCTGGTTTTCTCGAAGAACAAGGAAGATCATGCCAAGCACTTGCGTTTGGTTCTTGATAAGCTCAGAGAACATCAGTTCTACGCCAAGTTCTCCAAGTGTGAATTTTGGCTTGATGAGGTTCTTTATCTTGGTCATATCATCTCTGCCAAGGGAATTGCCGTGAATTCCGAGAAGGTGTCTGCAATTGTGAATTGGGAACCTCCTTCGAACGTGAAGCAACTTTGCAGTTTTCTCGGTCTCGCAAGCTATTGCCGAAGATTTGTTGAAAACTTTTCTAAGATCGCGAAGCCTCTCTCAAATCTTCTCCAGAAGCACGTCAAGTACGTTTGGTCTTCGGAGTGTGACATTGCTTTCAACACTTTGAAAGAGAAATTGATCACTGCTCCAGTTCTGACTCCGCCTGATGAATCCAAGCCGTACGAGGTCTTTTGTGATGCCTCTCTCCAAGTCTTGGCGCAATATTGATGCAAGAGAAGAAAGTTGTTGCTTATACCTCTCGCCAATTGAAGCCTAATGAGAAGAACTACCCCACTCATGATCTCGAGTTGGCGGCAATTGTGCATGCTCTTTTGACTTGGAGACATCTTCTATTGGGAAGAAAAGTGTGCATTTTCACTGATCACAAGAGTCTCAAGTACATCTTCACTCAGCCTAATCTCAACCTCAGGCAAACTCGATGGGTCGAAATGATTCAAGAGTATAATCCGAGTATCGAGTATACTCCAGGCAAGGCCAATGTGATTGATGACGCATTGAGCAGAAAAGCTTACTGCAACAGTCTGATTCTTAAGCCTTATCAACCCGAGCTTTGTGAAGCTTTCCGCAAACTTAATCTGCAAGTTGTTCCTCAAGGTTTCCTCGCCAACCTTCAAGTCTCTCCTACCTTAGAAGACCAGATTCGCCAAGCTCAGCTTCTTGATGCTATGGTGAAAAATGTGAAGATTGGGATTGCCAAGAGTCAGCCAAAGTACAAGTGCTACCGCCTTGATGACAAGGACACTCTCTTCTTCGAGGATCGTATTGTTGTACCCAAAGGTGAACTTCGTAAAGTAATCATGAACGAGGCTCACAATTCTCTCCTCTCCATCCACCCTGGTAGCACGAAGATGTATCAGGACCTCAAGCAAGCTTATTGGTGGACTCGAATGAAGCGCGAGATCGCTCAATTCGTGAATGAATGTGATGTCTGCAGAAGAGTGAAGGCAGAACACCAACGGCCAGCAGGTCTCCTCCAACCTCTTGCCATTCTAGAATGGAAGTTTGACCACATTGAAATGGACTTCGTGACTGGGTTTCCAAAGTCCAAGCGTGGCAATGATGCTATATTCGTTGTCATCGACAAACTCACCAAAGTGGCTCATTTTCTGCCTATCAAAGAGTCGATCACTGCAGCTCAATTGGCAGAACTCTATACCTCTCGTATTGTCTCTCTGCACGGTATTCCACAAGTGATCTCTTCAGACCGTGGCAGCATCTTTACCTCGAAGTTTTGGGATTCTTTCCAGAAGGACACGGGCACCAACATCCGCTTCGGCACAACTTTCCATCCTCAAACTAGCGGTCAAGTCGAGCGTGTCAACCAGATTCTTGAAGATATGCTCAGGGCTTGTGTGATCTCCTTCGGCATGAAATGGGAGGATTGTCTTCCTTATGCTGAATTCTCCTACAACAACAGTTTTCAAGCAAGTTCGGGCAAAGCCCGATTTGAAATTCTGTATGGCAGGAAGTGCCGTACCCCTCTCAACTGGTCTGAAACCGGTGAACGTCAGCTTTTGGGTAATGACTTAATGACAGAGGCAGAGGAAATGTGCAAAGTCATTCGTGATAACCTCAAAGCAGCCCAATCCCGTCAGAAGAGCTACTATGATAGTAAGCACCGTGATTTGGCTTTCGAGATCGGAGATCATGTTTACCTCCGCGTCTCTCCTATGAAAGGTACTCGTCGCTTCGGTATCAAAGGGAAGCTTGCCCCTAGATACGTGGGACCTTTCAAGATTATCAGCAAGAGAGGCGACCTCGCCTATCAACTCGAGCTTCCTTCAAACTTTGCAAATGTTCATGATGTGTTCCATGTCTCTCAGCTTCGAAAGTGCTTCAAGACTCCTGACCGCACAGTCAACTTCGAGGACATTGAGCTCCAACAAGATCTCTCTTATCGTGAGCACCCAGTTGCTATTCTTGAAGAGACTGAACGCAAGACTCGCAACAAGTCAATCAAATTTCTCAAAGTCAAGTGGTCACACCATTCCGACCGTGAAGCTACCTGGGAATGTGAGGATCACCTCCGTTCTGAGTACCCGGCGTTCTTTCAGTCCTAGATCTCGGGACGAGATCCTTTCATAGTGGTGGAGTGTTGTAACACCCCAGATGTAACTTTCCCTTTTTGTACTCCAACTCTTGCCATTTCCGGCGTTAAGTTATATTTATTATCTCGGGTTCGGGTTTTTGTCTCTATGTGTTGTTGTCATTGTCATGCATCTCATATCATGTCATCATGCGCATTGCATTTTCATACGTGTTCGTCTCATGCATTCGAGCATTTTCCTCGTTGTCCGTTTTGCATTCCAGCGCTTCGTTCTCCTCCGGTGGCCATTTCTAGCTTCCTTTCGTGTGTGGGGATTAAACATTTCCGGATTGGACCGAGACTTGCCAAGCGGCCTTGGTTTACTACCGGTAGACCGCCTCTCCAGTTTCGTATCATTTCGACTTCGTTTGATACTCCAACGGTTAACCGAGGGACCGTAAAGGCCTCGTGTGTGTTGCAGCCCAACACCCCTCCAATTTGGCCCAAAACTCACCAAACTCTGCTCCATCATCTAGAGCGTTCGATCACGATCGCGTGGCCGAAAACCGCACCTCATTTGGACTCTCCTAGCTCCCTCTATGCCTATATATACCTCCCCCATTCCAAATCTCGGATCCCCTCGTCAAACCCTAAAAAAAACATCTCCACCGCCGGACGTGTCCGCACAAGCCGAACAACGTCCGGATCCGCCTCCGCCAACCGGGAGCCGCCACGTGGGCGCCCCGGACCACATCACCGCCACTTTCGCCGAGGCCCACTCGGACCCGAGGCCGGCCCGCCCGCCGCTGATCCGGGCCAGAGGCCGCGCGCCTCGCCCGCGCCTTCTTTCCCGCAGCCGCGCTGCCTCCCCGCCGCCTGTGCGCCGCCGCACGCCGGCGCTGCGAGCCCTGCCGCCACGCGCCATCTTCGGTGAGGTCACCGCCCGCTGCCTCCTTCTCCGGCCGCCGCAGCCGCCACGGGTCCCTGCCGCCGCCGCGCCGTGTCCGCCGCCCGGAGCCGCCGCCTCCTCGACGCCGGCAAGCTCCACCGCCGCCGGCCGCCCTCGCCCTCGTCCTCGCCTCTTCTTCTCTCCTGCCGGCGAACCGAACCCCGGCTGCTATAGTGCTCGCGCCGCCGCCTCGGATTGCGTGCAGATCTGGAAACCCTAGATCGGAGGTTGAATTTTCTCTAAGTCCCAGAATTCTGATCCAAGTGCTCATGTTCGTGACTCCGTAACTTTGCATCCATAACTCCGATTCATGCATATAGCATATCAAAATGTTCATCTCAGAGAGTACATAATTTCATTCCATTGCATCATTTTCATTTGAGTTCATCTTGATGCCCGAAATGCTGTTAGAAGAGGGCTACTTGAGATATTTGTCAAATCTGCTACTCCATTTAGCTTTTTGTCATTTTTGCCATGATTATCGTGTGCATGATATGCCCTGATGCTCTACATGTGTTTTGTTAAGGGTTTTGCCATCTTTCCATAGGTGCAACCCATGTATTTTTGTGATGTGTGTGGTGACTTGTGCAATCTTGCAAAGTGGTGCACTTGCTAATTCTGTTTTCAGGGACTTATTATTTCACTAAGTCCTTGATCTGTTTATCTCATGTTGCCATATGTTCATGTTGTTTCCTAGTGATCCGTGCCTCTTTTGAGGATGATCAGTAAGGATGTTTTATTAATATTGTAGCGCTCTATCCATCCATGCCTTTGTTTGAAATTATGGAGTACCCTAGCTTGAGTCAATCGAGCTCTACTTTTGCTACTTTGTGAATCTGGGCAGATTGTCAACTTGTTTGCAATTTTGCCGGTGATGTTGTAGTTGGTCCGTGCATGCTATGCTATTGTTCTTGCCATGTCTAGCTTGCATTTTGTGCATTCTTGATGGATGTATGCTTTTCTTGCCATGAATTGCACCGTAGTGAGTGCATCGAGCTCGTAAACATGCCTACTTGAGTTATATTTCAGCATGTGGCAGTTTTCACTAAGTCTGAAAACTGATTATGTTTTTGCTATGTTCACATGCTTGCAATTGTATTTTCTGACCCCTTTTGGCTCAAGGTCACTAAGGGACTTTTGTTAAGCTCTTTGAGTAGCTCCATGCCATGCTTTACTTTGCCATGATCAGATCCTGTAGCATGTAGTTTTGTTGCTCCGAAGAGGGCTACCTGATCTGAAATTCCAGACAAGTGTTGATTTCACTAAGTCTGAGATCTGTTTGTCATATGCATTTTTGCCATGCTTGTTTGAACCTGTTAATGAATGAATTGGCCGTAGCTCAGTGCTAGACTTTTGTTAAGCATCTTGTGTGCATCCCTGCCATGTATTTTGTTATCATATTTGGGTGCTTTAGCATGTTCTTTTCGTTGCATTTAGATGCCTACTTGCTGTAAATCGCAGACCGGTGTCATTTTTGAATCGCTTGCCATTTCCAAACCGTAACTCCGATTCCGGCGTTCTTTATATTGTTTTCAAGCGATTTCATCTCATCTTTCCAGTGGCACACTTGGTTTTCCATGTTGAGGCCAGGTTCATGCATTTCCTGGCATATCTTGCATTTTGCATCCCGCATCGCATCCCGCATAGCATATCATCGTCGCATCGTCTTGTTTGGTTCTTGCACGTGGTTGATTGTGTCCTTGTTGCTTGTTTGTCTTGTTTGGGTAGAGCCGGGAGATGAGTTCGCTAACGAGGAGCCTGTTGAGTTTGCTTTCGAGGATCCAGTCAATTCTGACAACTGTGCAGGCAAGATGATCATACCCTCGAAATCACTACTATCTTTGCTATGCTAGTTTTGCTCGCTCTTTTGCTATGCCATTGCTACTATGCCTACCACTTTCTTTCAAGCCTCCCAATTTCCATGACAAACCTCTAACCCACCATGTCCTAGAAAACCATTGATTGGCTATGTTACCGCTTTGCTCAGCCCCTCTTATAGCGTTGCTAGTTGCAGGTGAAGATTGAAGGCCGTTCCTTGTTGGAACATCTTTTATTTACTTGTTGGGATATCATTATATTGCCATGTTATCTTAATGCATCTATATAATTGGTAACGGGTGGAAGGCTCGGCCTCTCGCCTAGTGTTTTGTTCCACTCTTGCCGCCCTAGTTTCCGTCATATCGGTGTTATGTTCCCGGATTTTGCGTTCCTTATGCGGTTGGGTTATAATGGGAACCCCTTGATAGTTCACCTTGATTAAAGCTTTTCCAGCAATGCCCAACCTTAGTTTTACCATTCGCCACCTAGCCTATTTTTCCCTTGGGTTTCCGGAGCCCGAGGGTCATCTTATTTTAAACCC
>NC_041382.1:492554395-492573216 GCF_002162155.2 Triticum dicoccoides
CCGAGTAGACTGCGGGGCCACCTCGGGGCAACTTGAGGGTTGGTTTTGCTCGTAGGATGTCTCATCTGAGTGTGCCTTGAGAACGAGATATGTGAAGCTCCTATCGGGATTTGTCGGCACATTCGGGCGGTGTTGCTGGTCTTGTTTTAACCTGTCGAAGTGTCTTGAATTACCGAGATACCGAGCCTGATCGGAACGTCTTGGGAGGAGGTCTATTCCTTCGTTGACCGTGAGAGCTTGTCATGGGCTAAGTTGGGACTCCTCTGCAGGGATTTGAACTTTCGAAAGTCGTGCCCGCGGTTATGGGCAGATGGGAATTTGTTAATGTCCGGTTGTAGATAACTTGAACCTTAATTAATTAAAATGAATCAACTGAGTGTGTTACCGTGATGGCCCCTTCTCGGTGGAGTCCGGGAAGTGGACACGGTGTTGGAGTAATGTTTGCGCAAGTGGTTCTCTAGTTTCTCGCACGCGCTTTGCCTCCTCTTCTCGCTCTCTTTTGCGAATAACTTAGCCACCATACTTGCTAGTCATTTGCTGCAGCTCCACTTATATTTACCTTGCCATACCTATAAGCTTAAATAGTCTTGATCGCGAGGGTGCGAGATTGCTGAGTCCCTGTGGCTCACAGGTTACTATTACACCAGATGTAGGGCCTGATGATTCCGCTCCAGGAGACGCGTATGAGCTCAAGTGGGAGTTCGACGAAGACTCTCAACGTTACTATGTTTCCTCTCCCGATGATTAGTAGTGGTGCCCAGTTGGGGGTGATTGGGACCGTGTCGCTTGTTGGGTTATCTTTTATTTTGGCGCCGTAGTCGGGCCATGAGTGTTTGGTTGATGTAATGTTATTTATGTACCTTGATTGACGTGGCGAGTGTAAGCCAACTATGTTATCTCCCCTTTATTATTCATATTACATGGGATGTTGTGAAGATTGCCTAACGTGCGACATATGCCTTCAATGCGATTATGCCTCTAAGTCGTGCCTCGACACGTGGGAGATATAGTCGCATCGAGGGTGTTACAATGAGAGCCCACTTCTCCACTTTTTCCTTGCCTCTCTTTCCTCCACATATGCAAAAATGCCATGTAAAGCGCACTATTGTACTTACTTTTACTTGCTCCTACAGGAGCTTAAGCTTGCCACATAAGCATAATGTCTGATGTGGCAAGTTAATCAAGAAGAGAGAGACTAGTTTGGTGACCCAAGGAAGAAATGGTGCTAAGCGCGTGTACCTAGGTGAAAAGACAATTTTGAGTCTATATATAATTAAATGAAGCAAACTTAGCAACACCATTTCATTGGAAGAGGTCACTCCTTGGCAAATGCAATAAATACACACGCTTAGCACCGTTTCTTCCTTGAGTACGAAGAAAGAGATAGAGAGGAGTAAAAAATACACTTATAGCCAACCTTGTTGTAGTATGAGTGACTAAGTGATGACTATGTATGGCATGCCAACATCAGATAGCCTAACGCACCGTGTTAAATCTGTTGGGGAACGTTGCAGAAAATAAAAAATTTCCTACGGTTTCACCAAGATCCATCTATGAGTTCATCTAGCAACGAGTGATTGGATTGCATCTACATACCTTTGTAGATCACGCGCGAAAGCGTTCAAAGAACGGGGATGAGGAAGTCATACTCGACGTGATCCAAATCACCGGAGATCCTAGCGCCGAACGGACGGCACCTCCGTGTTCAACACACGTACGGTCAGCGTGATGTCTCCTCCTTCTTGATCCAACAAGGGGGGAGGAGATGTTGATGAAGGTCCAGTAGCACGACGGCGTGGTGATGGATGCAGGGGGGTCACCGTAGCAGGGCTTCGCCGTTCAACTACGAGAGGGAGAGGTGTAGCAGGGGAGAGGGAGGCGCCAAGACTCAAGGGTGCGGCTGCCCCTCCCCCCCTTTATATAGGCTCCCCTAGGGGGGCGCCGGACCTAGGAGATGGGATCTCCTAGGGGGGGCGGCGGCCAAGGGGTGGAGTGCCCCCCAAGCCAGGTGGGGCGCCACCCACCCTAGGGTTCCCAACCCTAGGCGCATGGGATGGGCCAAGGGGGGCGCACCAGCCCACTGTGGGCTGGTTCCCCTCCCCACTTTTGCCCATGGGGCCCTCCGGGATGGGTGGCCCCACCCAGTGGACCCCCGGGACCCTTCGGGTGGTCCCGGTACAATACAGGTGACCCCCGAAACTCTCCCGATGGCCGAAACTGCACTTCCTATATATAATTCTTCACCTTCGGACCATTCCGGAACTCCTCGTGACGTCCGGGATCTCATCCGAGACTCCGAACAACTTTCGGGTTACTGCATATTCATATCTCTACAACCCTAGCGTCACCGAACCTTAAGTGTGTAGACACTATGGGTTTGGGAGACATGTAGACATGACCGAGATGGCTCTCCGGTCAATAACCAACAGCGGGATCTGGATACCCATGTTGGCTCCCACATGCTCCTCGATGATCTCATCGGATGAACCACGATGTCGAGTATTCAAGCAACCCCGTATACAATTCCCTTTGTCAATCGGTACGTTACTTGCCCGAGATTCGATCGTCGGTATCCCAATACCTCGTTCAATCTCGTTACCGGCAAGTCACTTTACTCGTACCATAATGCATGATCCCGTGACCAGACACTTGGTCACTTTGAGCTCATTATGATGATGCATTACCGAGTGGGCCCAGAGATACCTCTCCGTCATACGGAGTGACAAATCCCAGTCTTGATCCGTGTCAACCCAACAGACACTTTCGGAGATACCCGTAGTATACCTTTATAGTCACCCAGTTACGTTGTGACGTTTGGTACACCCAAAGCACTCCTACGGTATCCGGGAGTTACACGATCTCATGGTCTAAGGAAAAGATACTTGACATTGGAAAAACTCTAGCAAACGAACTATATGATCTTGTGCTATGTTTAGGATTGGGTCTTGTCCATCACATCATTCTCCTAATGATGTGATCTCGTTATCAATGAAATTCAATGTCCACAGTCAGGAAACCATGACTATTTGTTGATCAACGAGCTAGTCAACTAGAGGCTTACTAGGGACATGTTGGTGTCTATGTATTCACACATGTATTACGATTTCTGGATAACACAATTATAGCATGAATAAAAGACAATTATCATGAACAAGGAAATACAATAATAATCCTTTTATTATTGCCTCTAGGGCATATTTCCAACAGTCTCCCACTTGCACTAGAGTCAATAATCTAGTTACATTGTGATGAATCGAACACCCATGGAATTCTGGTGTTGATCATGTTTTGCTCTAGGGAGAGGTTTAGTCAACGGATCTGCTACATTCAGGTCCGTATGTACTTTACAAATATCTATGTCTCCATCTTGAACATTTTCACGAATGGAGTTGAAGCGACGCTTGATGTGCCTGGTCTTCTTGTGAAACCTGGGCTCCTTGGCAAGTGCAATAGCTCCAGTGTTGTCACAGAAGAGTTTGATCGGCCCCGACGCATTGGGTATGACTCCTAGGTTGGTGATGAACTCATTCACCCAAATTGCTTCATGCGCTGCCTCCGAGGCTGCCATGTACTCCGCTTCACATGTAGATCCCGCCACGACGCTCTGCTTGCAACTGCACCAGCTTACTGCCCCACCATTCAAAATATACACGTATCCGGTTTGTGACTTAGAGTCATCCAGATCTGTGTCGAAGCTAGTGTCGACGTAACCCTTTACGACGAGCTCTTCGTCACCTCCATAAACGAGAAACATTTCCTTAGTCCTTTTCAGGTACTTCAGGATATTCTTGACCGTTGTCCAATGTTCCTTGCCGGGATTACTTTGGTACCTACCTACCAAACTTACGTCAAGGTTTACATCAGGTCTGGTACACAGCATGGCATACATAATAGAACCTATGGCTGAGGCATAGGGGATGACACTCATCTCTTCTATATCTTCTGCCGTGGTCAGACATTGAGCTGAGCTCAATTTCACACCTTGCAACACAGGCAAGAACCCCTTCTTAGACTGATCCATATTGAACTTCTTCAATATCTTATCAAGGTATGTGCTTTGCGAAAGACCTATGAGGCGTCTTGATCTATCTCTATAGATCTTGATGCCTAATATATAAGCAGCTTCTCCAAGGTCCTTCATTGAAAAACTCTTATTCAAGTAGGCCTTAATGTTGTCCAAAAGCTCTATATCATTTCCCATCAAAAGTATGTCATCTACATATAATATGAGAAATGCTACAGAGCTCCCACTCACTTTCTTGTAAACGCAGGCTTCTCCATAAGTCCGCATAAACCCAAACGCTTTGATCATCTCATCAAAGTGAATGTTCCAACTCTGAGATGCTTGCACTAGCCCATAAATCGAGTGTTGGAGCTTGCACACCTTGTCAGCATTCTTAGGATCGACAAAACCTTCCGGCTGCATCATATGCAATTCTTCCTTAAGGAAACCATTAAGGAATGCCGTTTTGACGTCCATTTGCCATATCTCATAATCATAGAATGCGGCAATTGCTAACATGATTCGGACGGACTTCAGCTTCGCTACTGGTGAGAAAGTCTCATCGTAGTCAACCCCTTGAACTTGTCGATAACCCTTAGCGACAAGCCGAGCTTTATAGATGGTCACATTACCATCCGCGTCTGTCTTCTTCTTAAAGATCCATTTATTTTCTATGGCTCGCCGCTCTACGGGCAAGTCAGTCAAAGTCCATACTTCGTTTTCATACATGGATCCTATCTCGGATTTCATGGCTTCCAGCCATTTGTCGGAATCTGGGCCCGCCATCGCTTCTTCATAGTTCGAATGTTCACCGTTGTCTAACAACATGATTTCCAAGACAGGGTTGCCGTACCATTCTGGTGCGGAACGTATTCTTTTGGAACTTCGAATTTCAGTAGGAGCTTGATCAGAAGTATCTTGATCATCATCATTAACTTCCTATCTAATTGGTGCAGTCACCACAGGAACATTTTCCTGAGTTGCGCTACTTTCCGGTTCAAGAGGTAATACTTCATCAAGTTCTACTTTCCTCCCACTTACTTCTTTCGAGAGAAACTCCTTCTCTAGAAAGGATCCATCCTTGGCAACAAATATCTTGCCTTCGGATCTGAGGTAGAAGGTATACCCAATAGTTTCTTTAGGGTATCCTATGAAGATGCATTTTTCGACTTGGGTTTGAGCTTTTCAGGTTGAAGTTTCTTGACATAAGCATCACATCCCCAAACTTTTAGAAACGACAGCTTAGGTTTCTTCTCAAACCATAACTCATACGGTGTCGTCTCAACGGATTTTGATGGAGCCCTATTTAAAGTGAATGCGGCAGTCTCTAAAGCATAGCCCCAAAAAGATAGCGGTAAATCGGTAAGAGACATCATAGATCGCACCATATCTAATAGAGTGCGATTGCGACGTTCGGACACACCATTACGCTGAGGTGTTCCAGGCGGCGTGAGTTGTGAAACTAATCCACATTTTCTTAAGTGTGTGCTAAATTCGTGACTCAAGTATTCTCCTCCACGATCTGATCGCAGGAACTTGATTTTCGTGTCACGTTGATTCTCAACCTCACTCTAAAATTCCTTGAACCTTTCAAAGGTCTCAGACTTGTGTTTCAGTAAGTAGACATACCCATATCTACTCAAGTCATCAGTGAGAGTGAGAACATAACGATAACCACCGCGAGCCTCAACACTCATTGGACCGCACACATCAGTATGTATGATTTCCAATAAGTTGGTTGCTCGCTCCATTGTTGCTGAGAACGGAGTCTTGGTCATTTTACCCATGAGGCATGGTTCACATGTGTCAAATGATTCGTAATCAAGAGACTCTAAAAGTCCATCTGCATGGAGCTTCTTCATGCGTTTGACACCTATGTGACCAAGGCGGCAGTGCCACAAGTATGTGGGACTATCATTATCAACCTTACATCTTTTGGTACTCACACTATGAATATGTGTAGCATTACGCTCGAGATTCATTAAGAATAAACCATTCACCATCAGAGCATGACCATAAAACATATCTCTCATATAAATAGAACAACCATTATTCTCGGATTTAAATGAGTAGCCATCTTGAATTAAACGAGATCCTGATACAATGTTCATGCTCAAAGCTGGCACTAAATAACAATTATTGAGGTTTAAAACTAATCCCGTAGGTAAATGTAGAGGTAGCGTGCCGACGGCGATCACATCGACCTTGGAACCATTCCCGACGCGCATCGTCACCTCGTTCTTCGCCAGTCTCCGCTTATTCCGCAGCTCCTGCTTTGAGTTACAAATGTGAGCAATTGCACCGGTATCAAATACCCAGGAGCTACTACGAGTACTGGTAAGGTACACATCAATTACATTTATATCACATATACCTTTCGTTTTGCCGGCCTTCTTGTCTGCTAAGTATTTGGGGCAGTTTCGCTTCCAATGACCACTTTCCTTGCAATAAAAGCACTCAGTCTCGGGCTTGGGTCCATTCTTTGGCTTCTTCCCGGCAATTTCCTTGCCGGGCGCGGCAACTCCCTTGCCGTCCTTCTTGAAGGTTTTCTTACCCTTGCCTTTCTTGAACTTAGTGGTTTTATTCACCATCAATACTTGATGTTCCTTTTTGACTTCTACCTTTGCTGATTTCAGCATTGCAAATACTTCAGGAATGGTCTTTTCCATCCCCTGCATATTGAAGTTCATCACAAAGCTCTTGTAGCTCGGTGGAAGCGACTGAAGGATTCTGTCAATGACCGCGTCATCCGGGAGATTAACTCCCAGCTGAGTCAAGCGGTTATGTAACCCAGACATAGTGAGTATGTGCTCACTGACAGAACTATTTTCCTCCATCTTACAGCTGAAGAACTTGTCGGAGACTTCATATCTCTCGACCCGGGCATGAGCTTGAAAAACCATTTCAGCTCTTCAAACATCTCATATGCTCCGTGTCTCTCAGAATGCTTTTGGATCCCCGGTTCTAAGCTGTAAAGCATGCCGCACTGAGCGAGGGAGTAATCATCGATACGTGTTTTCCAAGCGTTCATAACGTCTTGTTCTGCAGGGAGAATAGGTGCTTCACCTAGCGGTGCTTGTAGGACATAATCTTTCTTGGCAGCTATGAGGATGATCCTCAGGTTCCGGACCCAGTCCGTATAGTTGCTGCCATCATCTTTCAGCTTGGTTTTCTTTAGGAACGCGTTGAAGTTGAGGACAACGTTGGCCATTTGATCTACAATACATGTTGTAAAGATTTTAGACTAAGTTCATGATAATTAAGTTCATCTAAATCAAATTATTCAATGAACTCCCAATTAGATAGACATCCCTCCAGTCATCTAAGTATAACATGATCCGAGTTAACTAGGCCGTGTCCGATCATCACGTGAGACGGACTAGCCAACATCGGTGAACATCTTCATGTTGATCGTATCTTCTATACGACTTATGCTCGACCTTTCGGTCTTCTGTGTTCCGAGGCCATGTCTGTACATGCTAGGCTCGTCAAGTCAACCTAAGTGTTTGCATGTGTAAATCTATCTTACACCCGTTGTATGTGAACGTTGGAATCTAACACACCCGATCATCACGTGGTGCTTCGAAACAACGAACTGTCGCAACGGTGCAGAGTTAGGGGGAACACTTTCTTGAAATTATTATGAGGGATCATCTTATTTACTACCGTCATTCTAAGTAAACAAGATGCAAAAACATGATAAACATCACATGCAATCAAATAATAATAGTGACATGATATGGCCAATATCACATAGCTCCTTTGATCTCCATCTTGGGGCTCCATGATCATCTTGTCACCGGCATGACACCATGATCTCCATCATCATGATCTCCATCATCGTGTCTCCATGAAGTTGCTCGCCAACTATTACTTCTACTACTATGTCTAACACGTTTAGCAATAAAGTAAAGTAATTTACATGGCGTTTCTCAATGACACGCAGGTCATACCAAAAATAAAGACAACTCCTATGGCTCCTGCCAGGTGTCATACTCATCGACATGCAATTCATGATTCCTATTACAAGAACATGATCATCTCATACATCACATATATATCATTCATCATTCATCACAACTTTGGCCATATCACATCACAAAACACTTGCTGGAAAAACAAGTTAGACGTCCTCTAATTGTTGTTGCAAGTTTTACGTGGCTGCAAAAGGGTTCTAGCAAGAACGTTTTTTTACCTACGTGAAAGCCACAACGTGATTTGTCAACTTCTATTTACCCTTCATAAGGACCCTTTTCATCGAATCCGCTCCAACTAAAGTGGGAGAGACAGACACCCGCCAGCCACCTTATGCAACTAGTGCATGTCAGTCGGTGGAACCGGTCTCACGTAAGCATACGTGTAAGGTTGGTCCGGGCCGCTTCATCCCACAATACCGTTGAAGCAAAGTAAGACTAGTAGCGGCAATAAAGTTGACAACATCTACACCCACAACAAATTGTGCTCTACTCGTGCAAAAAGAACTACGCATAAACCTAGCTCATGATGCCACTGTTGGGGAACGTTGCAGAAAACAAAAAATTTCCTACGGTTTCACCAAGATCCATCTATGAGTTCATCTAGCAACGAGTGATCAGATTGCATCTACATACCTTTGTAGATCACGCGCGGAAGCGTTCAAAGAACGGGGATGAGGAAGTCGTACTCGACGTGATCCAAATCACCGGAGATCCTAGCGCCGAACGGACGGCACCTCCGTGTTCAACACACGTATGGTCAGCATGACGTCTCCTTCTTCTTGATCCAGCAAGGGGGGAGGAGAGGTTGATGAAGATTCAGCAGCACGACGGCGTGGTGATGGATGCAGGGGGGTCACCGCAGCAGGGCTTCGCCGTTCTACTGCGAGAGGGAGAGGTGTAGCAGGGGAGAGGGAGGCGCCAAGACTCAAGGGTGCGGCTGCCCCTCCGTCCCCCCCTTTATATAGGCTCCCCTAGGGGGGGGCGGCCCTAGGAGATGGGATCTCCTAGGGGGGGCGGCGGCCAAGGGGTGGAGTGCCCCCCAAGCAAGGTGGGGCGCCCCCCACCCTAGGGTTCCTAACCCTAGGCGCATGGGGTCGGCCAAGGGGGGCGCACCAGCCCACTGTGGGCTGGTTCCCCTCCCCAATTTGGCCCATGGGGCCCTCCGGGATGGATGGCCCCACCCGATGGACCCCCGGGACCCTTCCGGTGGTCCCGGTACAATACCGGTGACCCCGAAACTCTCCCGATGGCCGAAACTGCACTTCCTATATATAATTCTTCACCTCCAGACCATTCTGGAACTCCTCATGACATCCGGGATCTCATCTGGGACTCCGAACAACTTTCAGGTTACTGCATATTCATATCTCTACAACCCTAGCATCACCGAACCTTAAGTGTGTAGACCCTACGGGTTCGGGAGACATGTAGACATGACCGAGATGGCTCTCCGGTCAATAACCAACAGCGGGATCTGGATACCCATGTTGGCTCCCACATGCTCCTCGATGATCTCATCGGATGAACCACGATGTCAAGGATTCAAGCAACCCCGTATACAATTCCCTTTGTCAATCGGTATGTTACTTGCCCGAGATTCGATCATCGGTATCCCAATACCTCATTCAATATCGTTACCGGCAAGTCACTTTACTCGTATCGTAATGCATGATCCCGTGACCAGACATTTGGTCACTTTGAGCTCATTATGATGATGCATTACCGAGTGGGCCCAGAGATACCTCTCCGTCATACGGAGTGACAAATCCCAGTCTTGATCCGTGTCAACCCAACAGACACTTTCGGAGATACCCGTAGTATACCTTTATAGTCACCCAGTTACGTTGTGACGTTTGGTACACCCAATGCACTCCTACTGTATCCGGGAGTTACACGATCTCATGGTCTAAGGAAAAGATACTTGACATTGGAAAAACTCTAGCAAACGAACTATACGATCTTGCGCTATGTTTAGGATTGGGTCTTGTCCATCACATCATTCTCCTAATGATGTGATCTCGTTACCAATGACATTCAATGTCCATAGTCAGAAAACCATGACTATCTGTTGATCAACGAGCTAGTCAACTAGAGGCTAACTAGGGACATGTTGGTGTCTATGTATTCACACATGTATTATGATTGCCGGATAGCACAATTATAGCATGAATAAAAGACAATTATCATGAACAAGGAAATACAATAATAATCCTTTTATTATTGCCTCTAGGGCATATTTCCAACAAAATCTCCAAGGGCGCGACCGCGCGAGCGACGCGACGGTCGTGGTAGGCGCGACCATGATACGGGCTGCTGGCAGCCCTGGCATCTTAGATGAAACGGTCGCATGCTAAGTTGCTGAAAATTTGCAGAATAACCCTCCAGGATAGGATATTCACCCATAGGTCTAGAATCACGCCATGCAACCGTTCGATCTCAGATCCAAGGGCTCTCGGAAGCCCGTATCATGGGAGAATGGAAAGCCACTACCCTGCCATTCACACGCTGGCAGTTCGCTCCTACTCGTCCTCGCACATCCTTCAATACTACGGCGGTTCGCTCCTAGTTGTCCCGTCCATTCACATTATGGCAGTTCCACTAATCTTAACCCTCCTCCTAAATCGATGGCGTCCGAAATCTCCAAGATCGGCGATGAGTACAAGGTTAGAACCATCACCGGCGATGAGTTCGACGTCATCTACACCCGTTCTTCCACGATGGTGAAAGGATGCCTTTCTCACTTTAGACGCATGTTCAAAGACTCAGATGATGAGTGGGTCGCTGGGCTAGATGTTGAGTACACCACAGTCCTGGGATGAGAGAAGGATCTAAAGGACGAAGAGAGGAAGAAGGCCGTCGTGATCCAGGTTTGCGTGCATGGCTTATGCTTGGTCTACCACATATACCATGGCGATGTTGAGTGCCAGGATTTTAAGGACTTCCTCGAGAGCAACCTAGTCAAATTCGTTACTATAGACTTTGGTAACGACAAAGAAGTCCTGCATCGGATATGCCTTGTTGTAGGCAACACCTTCGACCTCCAAAAGAATCGGCTGGTGTCCTCTCATCAGCCTTCAATGCTGACCCTGGCAGGAGCCATGGTTCATCCTTCATACGGTAAACTGGAGAAACCTCATTACACGTTTCATCGTCATGCATGGCAGCGGAATTTACTAGATATAGACCACATCCACTATGCTGCAATGGATGGCTACCTTTGCTTCAATATCTACAAGGGTTGGATGAAGAGCAACAGCCATGTGTGCGGTTCAAGCAAAGAAGTATCGGCCAAGAGGAACAGGGACAAGGAGGAAGTCGAGGACGTGGACGAGGACTCCAAGTAAGGTGGCAGTGTCGTTGCTCATGGTGGTTCTAATGCAGTGTCTACCAGAATAGTTGCAAAGTTTAATTTCAGGTGTGCTTAATTTAATTTGAGGGGTGTGTTGTGCTGAGCCCCCAGCAGAACTATGTTATGTTTCTTCTAGTTACTTTAACTCTTTAGTATGTACATACTAGTATTTCTTACATTTCATCTTTTAGTTGGTATAGTACTACCACTCGTTTCTTCACATTATATACGTACAATATATATGGCCAACATCATATAGCCAGTAGTTTAGTTGTCAAAGAATTTCAGGGTGCTTAGTTTTGTCAAAGAATTCCAGGATGCTTAGAGGGTGCTTGGATCGAAGGGACTTATTTTAGTCTGACTAAAAATAGTCTCTTTAAGAGGCTAAAGTTCCAAGCACCCCCGACTAAAGAGGGGCTAAAACTAGTCTTGAGACTAATTTTTTTTAGTCAGGGGTACCCTACTAAAATGTGGATTAGTCCTCTCTCTACTCATTTAACTGCTCTCCTTTAACACAGGCGAGTTTTGGATTGGAGGTTTTGGAGGATAATAAATGCTCATTAACTTGATTTTAGCCTTTTTAGTATTTGGATCCAAGCATGGGTGAGGCTACCATGTTTTAGTCCCACTACTTTTAGTCATGGGACAAAAACGTATCCAAGCACCCTCTTAGTTTTATTTGAGGGGTGGGTTGTGCTGGACACCATTATTGTGAATAGCCTTTTTAATAGTACTATATGCATAATTTGGCGACGAGCGCTCTCTATATGTACCACCTTTTTTTAATTTCAAGTTTTGCTCAATGGCGCAATCCATCGATACTACTGCTGTACAAAAGTATACATTTTTTAAAAGGCTAGAGGGCGGGGCAGTCTAGCTTGGTCGGTTTCACGAGAGGCGAGGGCCTTTGTGATTTGACGGCTCATTACTGCTGGAAGGCGGGCCTTGTGATTTGACTGCTCGTATAAATGCGCCGATGACCTGATCGAGGAGGAGCAAAGAAACGTGCGGTATACTCAAGTTTTCCACTAGAGTAGTACTGCGACGGAGGAGCACGAAACACGGCAGCCCAGTGCCATATGGCGATAAAAAATGATCTAATTTGCTAGTCATCTCATTGTTAGCATTGTTCTATTCATTCCCTCAAAAAAACATTGTTCTATTCATGCCTCGCAGAGAACGTGACACATGCGGCAAAACACCTGAAGCAAAAGATTAAACACATGAGCAAAAGAAGAAGGAAGATTATCACCCCAAATGATCTAATTCGTCGCGGAGTCGTAACTGCTTCTTCATCGCCTCCACGACCTCCATCTCCTTGCGCGTCTCCTCTACCATCTTCATCATTGTGTCCATGACGCGGCATTTCTCGACGCGAGCCTTCATCATCTGTTCCACGGCCATATTATGTACCTTGACAGCAGCTGGGTGCTCGATGCGGAGCTGCGCCAACTCTTCCTTCTGTTCCATGGCGAGGGCCTGCAGCATCTTCATCGAGGAACTACTATTCTCATGTAGCTTCTTCCAGCTGACGTTCTTCTCCTTCAACAGGTCGATCTCGTGGCAGAGCTTCGCATTGTCCTCCCGAAGTCGCAGGATTTCGCCGGTCGCCTTCTTCTCTGAGGCAATGCTCTTCTTCAGCAACATCAGCAAGCCGGCGGTCAACTCCCCCTGCTGATTGAGCTCAGCGGGCATGTCGTCGAGGCTCTCCTTCAGCAACTCCATCAAGCCTTGGATGAACTCCTTCTGCTTATTGAGCTGATCGGGCATGCCGTCGAGGGATAACAACTCCAGCTCCGCCGGCTCGGCATGTTCGCCTCCGCGGCTAGGGCGCTCCTGGGAGCCATCGCCTGCCCGTGAGAGATCTTTCGAGGTCTCTGCGTGGCGGCGAGCCCTCTTTTTTTTCCGCAGCCTTGGTTGCTACTCTCTTCTTACGGGTAGTTCTCGACCTAGAGCTCTGCTCACCGGCCGTGGCAACGACGGACGAAGAAGAAGCACTTATGAGGAGGAAAGGTAGAGTGATTTTCAGTTAGGTAGTTCCCCTTTTTATAACCTAATACTAATACCTGCATAGTGGGAACACGTTCAAGTTTGGTACGTACTACTAGTAGGTGTGAGTAGGCTTTCGAATGTGATGGGAACAAGGTAAAGATTAATTGATGGTTTTGGTTTCGAGGCCCGAAACGGCTCCCGATGAGTTTAGCGGAACATAAATTTCAAGTACTACACTGCTCAAATGCGTAAATATTATGTTACTGTCAAAAATTGGCACAAATATGAAGGAGACCAATGGAAGTACTACTAGCAACCCATGATTTAACTACTCGCATGCGCGCAGTGGAGTAATAATGTCTTTCTTCCGCCCTCACATCCACTCAATTTGCATGCGCTGTATTAATTGACCATCAATGAAGTGAACGACTTTACACGTGTTAAATTATCACATGGGGTGGATCTTGGTACAAAATTGCGTCCGCCCGTGTACCCGCGTGTGCGTGCGAGGAATGAGTGCGTGCATGGCGTGCGTCCACATCTTCGCTTCATGCATGTACCGCCAGTATGGCTTAGGGAGGACGAGTACATTCTTCTGGAACCAGCAGCACATCACTGTGATCAATCCACGCAAGGAGGTCGCGACAACACCTACACATGTGTCACGTGGCTTCATGAACTGTAAGAGAGACAATGTGTAGCGTGCCATTGGTATTCTAATTTACGTGTTTTGCACATACTCGAAGTACTAGTAAGGTACACGTGCATTGCACGCATCAGATTTTGCAACCAAATTATGAATAAATACCACACTATAGCATGTAAGCTCTGAGTCATATATGCCTGATGTAGCCCTTCGTTTAATTCTTATAGTTCATCTCATTCAAAATCAATTAGTTTTTATAAAAAAGCTAAGAACACGGGAATAGGAAAAACATGGGATTATAGTGGAATGTCGTCTTGAATCCTACAGGATTGTACAAGTGTTTGATTTTGCATAAAAAACACAGAATTCTTTCAAAGAGGTTTGAGTGGATGGGATGTTTCCTATGAAATCTAGTGCAAATGAATCATATGGAAAAATTCCTATGGTTTACAATCCTACAAATCAAACAACCAAGATAGGAAAAATTCCTAATGATTAGAATCCTTCAAAATTCCTTTGAGAATCCTTTGAATCAAAGAAGCCCTTAATCTATTTTATGATTCATGGAATTGTGCGTTGTAAAGCATAAAGTAAAAAACAAATAATGGCAATTCAACTAGAAAAAAGTTTGGGCAGTTATGATACGGAAGATTCTAGAACAAAAGAGAAACACTGTTGTTTTGAGGTTTGTGCATTATGCTTAAGTTCAACCATGTAGTCTGCTAGATTGTACATGTGGAAAAATCTGGTGGGGGGCTAGAAGATGGTGCGAGGGTCCGAGTGGAGGGAGACTATGAAGGAATGCACAAGTGCGAGATCGATATTTAGAGAGAGAGGGCGAACACGTGCGCTGATGCGCGCAGTTGCGGAGCCATGAAAAATAAATGAGCTAGGGGGCCAAGCATTGCTAATCCTTTACGAGGAGGGTCAATTCATGAACTTAAACCATTTTTAGCAGCAATTGTCTAATGATCACATTCATATTAGCCTTGATATATAGTGATGTTAGGGGGGGGAGGGGGCATGGCCCTTACTGCCCCTGTCTTCGCCATTGTGCACGCGTCCAAGAGATGAAGTGGAAGGCATGGATGATGAGAGGGGGACGTTGGATACATAATTAATGTGGGTGTATTAGCTATATATGTTAATCCTATATAGAGAGGTATAGATTGATCGATGTGGACGTGGGAAAGAGGGTGAGACCTCACTGGATATATCGATTGATCGGTTTGTGTGGAAAACTATGAAAGACCTAGCTATATACACACATACATAGAGGAACATTGATCGTTGCGCATGCACGCGTGAGAGATAAAGAATGCCCGATATGATGGAGAGGGGGATGTGTGTTAGTGTGTGCCTTCATGGTAGACCGACCTGAAGAAAAAGATTGCATGCGTGTGATGGATAATGCCGACTGGTAGTGTGTGTGCATGCATGCACGAGAGAAAGTTAGTGGTACAATTATAAAGAGAAGACTACTGTGTGGGTGTAAAAGAATAGCTGAATAGGTGAGGTCACAATCAATGTAAAGCTGAATTCAAATATTTGAATAAGAGATCCTGATGTTTGAAACCCATGCATGCAAGAATATAACGGAGATCTGCGCGGTGTGGTTTGGAAACAAGCATGTTGTATATACACATTGAACAAGGCCAGACTGATTTGAATTTGAGATACCGATGACAGACATCATTTGTCCACGTCGCATCCGTGCATGGACACATTATTCTAATTGGAGATGATGGGCGGCTTTTGCATCACATATCTATATCTATACCCCGACATCATTTGGCCACGTCGCATCCGTGCATGGACACATTATTCTAATTGGAGATGATGGGCGGCTTTTGCATCACATATCTATATCTATACCCCTATATATATACATCTGGGCTATTCTGTTACGCGTAACAGAATATTATTCTGTTACCCTTTTTGAACTGACGTGGTTCACAGTTTGGACTGACGTGTTTTTCAACAAGAACTGATCTTCCTACGTGCACGACGGACGGAAACAGGGGATGCAACATGGAGCTTCCGGTCGTTCCCCGGCGCGATGCTGCGGGCCATTCGTTGCTAGAGGAGACATGTAAGGGGTTCTGCATGTCCGCGCACTCAGCTAGATGAGTTTTCCCATCTGTAGTCACCGGAGGTGACGGCGTGGGCATTTTGGCGGTGGACGTGATTTTTGGCGTCAGTGTTTACTGTGGTGTTCGTGGGCCTCAATTTACGTCGTGTTTGTCTTTTTTGATGTGAGAATTATCGTTATGTTATAGTTTTTTGAGATTTTTTTCATCTGTAATTTATGATTACAAGTTTTTGTGTTCTTGGTCGTTTTCCACGCCCGCCATGGAAATCTGTTCTTCTTTTTCTGTTGTTTTACTTTCGAATTGGTGTTGCAGGGAGAGATATAAGGACTGTATGAAAAGATTTGCGTTGTCAATTTTGCTTTTTTGAGCTGTTTCTACCCCGGATTCCCATGTTGTTTTGTCATTGGCGGAGGTTGTGTATGGCGGCTAACTGTAAGCTGCGATTTTGGGTAATCTGGTCAAACTGTGTAATTAAGTTGCATGTTTTTCAGTGTTGTTTTGAATTGATGCCCGTATGTGTAGTTGGACTGCTGTCGTGTCAAAGTTTTGTCACTGTGTGTTGACATGGGAGCTGCACCGATGGCTCTGCACTTTGATTATAAAGCCCGAGCCCTCTGTCAGTTTCATTCTACGAGCTGCAACCAAAGAAAAGGGAGATGGATCCTGAGCTGGGAGAGGTTACAGAGGAGGAGGGGGACGCCATAGATGTTAGGGCTGCAGTAGCAGAGCAGAGGAGGAGGAGGCGCAGGCGTGGGCAGATGGCGCGACGTGCTGCCGAGGAGGAACTGGAGGTAGAGTTCAATAGACGACTTGCGCGTGAGGTGATGGATACTTGCAACTCCAGTGAATTGGAGCTTCTTTTCCCAGAGGGCAGGGGAAGGAACCATATTCAGATCATTAGTTGGGCTAGGGCGAGAGCAGCCACGGCTCCACATCCATCCACCAGGGAAAAATGGCGTCGTTTCTTTGATCGTTATGACTGAAGTAGTGAATATTATGTTTTTAAGATTTTTGTTGTGAGGGAGCAGATGTTCGAATGACTAAATGAATTCAACTTTTTTTTTGTCTCTGAATGTGTTGTTTTGTCTGCATATGTTCGACATGTGCACCTTTGAACTGCTTGGTTTTCTGAAGTTGAACTGATTTGCGGTCAAATGTTGGATGGCTTGTGTAATAACTATTTCCTACCAGCTGGCTGCCCATCTGCCTATTTATTATTTTTATAATCTGCGAGTGTCCCTGACTATAAATGTTATCCATCTATGTGTGGTGTGTGGCCAAGTCTTCCCCCTCCCTTTTATTCATTCTTCCAGAATCAGATCTAGGTTCCTCTCTCTTCTCTTCGTTGCCTTTTTCTCTGTTCCTGTATGTTCGATGGAGGATTGTTCATGCGGATGCCTGGTAAAGATGGCGCGCATAGCTGACGGCTGTGTGTACGAGTCTGGTTTGGAGCTCACTCAGACTCAACGGCGTGGGCAACTTTCTTGTTTGCTGTACGGCTACCATGGGTTTCGTACACCCTATGTTTGTCGCCTAACGGATGGTGACTTGAAGGAATCATGGGTATGTGTTTCTATTCGTTTTGTTTTCTACTTTCTTGTTGGTTTCTGTTCGAAACCCATGGACTGGATCTGCAGTTTTGTCTTATGAATAGCTTGTCTATATTTTTTTAATTTGGTTTTGTTGGATTTTAACAGCAAGGATTTCTGTGTGTATTTGTTCATTACTTAACAGTATTTAAACCATTTTTTGTATAATCCCTGATCTGTTTATGAATAGATGTTTTTACTGTAGGTGTATTGATATGTATATTTTTCAGTTTAGTCAGTTCACATGTCTAGTTAGTTTTGTGTTATTGTTTTGGTTCAGATTTTTTTCCATTTTAGTTTGTTATGCAAATCGTTCCTATATCTGTGTAAAAATTCAGTATGTCAGGTGTTCATTTTGTTTTGTACTCCCATGTCCATTTGCAGAAAATGTCACCCAGGATCAGGATTGTTGCTCCTAGTTCCGGTGTTCTGAAGATGGAGACTTCAGACAAGAATGGGTATCAGTTGATGGATGTTGCCTACCACATCGACCTTGATGGTTGCATCAACCTAAGTACTGGGTGGAAGGAGTTTGCGGCTGAGTCTGGATTTGAGGATGGTGATGTGGTTATGGTTATGTTCTTGAGAGAAGACGACTCTCTGACGTTCAGAATTTATGTGTTGTAGGTTTAAATGTGGCAAATGACGTCGGCTTTGAGATTTGTGTATGGTTGATTATGTTGCAGTATTTTTTCTTTTAAAACATTTGCATGTGAGATGGTTGAATTGTATGGTTTTATCAGAATGGTATGGAACTAGTTATGTAATGTTTTTCCTATTGTTCTGCTCAATTATAAGTGTTTTATTTATACATTCTTTTATATTAGTACTGGAACATTTTCTATAGTTGAACTGATAGGCATCCTTTGTTTTGGCTGGTATATTTTTCATGTTCATAACTCGGAGATGGTGCTATACGCTGATGATTTTTTAGAACCCTTTTTTGTTATTGAGTTTGCTGAACTTACATTCTGTTAATGATAGTACTGCTCTATTTTAGGGTGTCAATTACCAATCAAATTTGTTTGTTGTATAATATTTTTTTCTTACTTTTTTACATGAATTTTGGAGCACGTTTTTTTCTTTTTTATAGATGAATAATGATAGTTTTGGTATTTTATAAAATAAAAAATTTAATCTTCGCTGCACAGTACTTTCTTTTTATTTTTGTA
>NC_041382.1:492573610-492574372 GCF_002162155.2 Triticum dicoccoides
TTTTTGTTTATTAACTGATTTTTCTTGTGAGTTTTTTTAAATTATTTTCATTTTTTATTTTTTGTCGTGCGTGATCTACTGGATTTTTGTAATGGGGCGAAGTACTTTGTTGGGCCATCGGCCTGGGTCGTTGTATTCGACCCGGATAGCTTCTCTCGCGCGGCTGTGCAGCACGGCGTGCGCCTGAGCTATGTGTTTAGTCCCACCTCGCTAGTCGAGGGGGCTCTAGACTTGTTTATAAGCGCAGCCGACGCTCACCAGTCGAACTCCTCTGAACACTTACCTGAGCGCTTATACACGGCGCTCGCTCTCTCTCTCTCTTGACATATGGGCCCTGGACGGCAGGCCCTGCGGGTATGCAGATTACTAGGGATTCACCCACGGGCTCGAGTTCAAGTATCTAGCATTGTCAAGGCCTGCGCCTGTCCTTGGGCGGTCAATTTATTTTTGTTTTTTTGGATCTAGTACTTGACTACACTAGTAACTTGGACTGGTACTATTTTGTCCTTGTGCTGTCAATTTTTTCTTTTTCTTTTTTTGTTTGTTTGAATATAGTACTGTGGCATGACTTGCCCCCGCACCGAACCGTACCGAGGGGCATAGTTGTACTGACACATCTTCCTTGTATGTACTTTGCCCCATTATCTATCTTAGGGGTGTGGGTGCGTGGGGTGGGGGAAACCGAATAACCGCACTGCGCCTGTCAAACGAGCGCACTGCCGCGTTAGCGCGAGGTCGAGCCGGGAGGGAGGGGGGAGGGAC
>NC_041382.1:492574782-492581330 GCF_002162155.2 Triticum dicoccoides
CGAACCGTACCGAGGGGCATAGTTGTACTAACACATCTTCCTTGTATGGACTTTGCCCCATTATCTATCTTAGGGGTGTGGGTGCGTGGGGTGGGGTGGGGGAAACAAAATAACCGCACTGCGCCTGTCAAACAAGCGCACTGCCACGTTAGCACGAGGCCGAGACGGGGGGGAGGGGGGAGGGACCCCCCCTCCCCCATCCCGGCGAGGCCGAGCCAGGAACGAGCCGTAGCAGGCGACGACGCGGCGTGCCGCGGCGTCGCATGCGGAGGCGAGTCCGTAACATGACTTGCCCCATTATCTTATCTTTATTTTTTAGGGGAAAAACATCACCGTTATGAATTGTTTTTTCATTTGTACTTTTTTGATAATTTTTTTTGTACTGTTGTGAGTTATTATTTGTACTTTAGCCGTTTGTTTTCACCATCTATATTAATTTTTTTATTTGTATTTGATTTTTGGTATTATCTTTTGTAACTGGCTAGAGATAGTGGGCTTCGCCATGGTTGTGGGCTTTAGGCGTCCGTTTTCTCCCAGTCATCTTTTAACCCTCCCACTCACCTTTTAACCTCCTATCTTCTCCGTTCCGCTCCTCTCCCGTCCCCAAATCGATTCCGTCTTCGTTCCCCTCTTCTTATCTTCTCGGAGCGGGAGTTGTTACTCCTGTTTCGCCGCGGGAGCATCGGCCGGAGGGCTCAACCCCAGGGGTGGAGGTCCGGGTGCTCTTTTTTGTTCTTTTTGCTCTGCCATTGACTTTGCTTGCGTCCTCTTATGTTCAGATTTTCTCTCTATTTGTAATCTCTTGCTCTCTTTGCTGTCCCAGGCTGCACTCGCTAGGGTTCCTTTGCTGTTGAACGAGCGTTTGGCGGCAGTTATACTGGATTGCGTGGCGGATTTTGTGTTTGCTGGTAAGAGTTTTGCTTTTGTATGGCGTGCTTCGTTTCTGAAATAGTTCAAATCCCTAATTTTTGTTCATGTGTCTTGCAGATCTGGTTCGGCCGATTTTAGGACTGTAGATCTCAATGGGTACGTCATCCAGTCCGGACAAATTGAGTGGAGGTGATTTTCCTTGTATTTTGGATGATGTTTTAATAGATCTGGTTTTTATGTTGTACAATTGTTGTCTTATCGACTTTATAAGTTGTATGTATTTTGATATGTGTTAATTTTGTCCTGGATTGTATGGCGTGTATGGTTTTGGTAGTTGATGCAACGTGCAGACAGGATGTAGTACTTATCACCATGTGTATTTTGAACTGCTGTCCTTGCATTTGAATAGGTTGTAGTAGTCAATGAAGAACTAGTATAGTGTTGAAAGAGTTGTGTTTTCTGAAGTTTTTTCTGCAAGTGGTGGGTTCATATTTGTTTTATTCGGTGAACTTGTAGTGTTCACATAGTTCAACTGATTGATTGTTCTTGTACTTTTTTTGCTAATTATGATGTTGTTGCAGATGTTGGAGTGCCGGTGCCTCCTGATTCTGACAAATCAGAACACTTTCAAGATCTTGTGAATGTTATTTTTGAGACACCAAATCCTCTAGAAGAACTTGCGAATGTTGCTGGTGTTTCCCTTATATTTGCTCTATTTTTATCAGCCTTTAATACATATATATGCTTAGTTACATCAGTTGTTCCGTTTTGTTTTGTGTCTGATGCAATGCGCTTTATTTATCTTTTGTGTCTGCAATGTTAATTGTGTTTTAATTTTTATGTGCGTGGTTATGTTATTGGTTTATGCAGTTAATGACAGCCATGGTGTTCCAGAGGACAAAACAAAAATATTAGATGGGGTGGTCACAGCACCATGGTATGGACTGTGCTTGTATTTTTTTCTATATGGATACTTACATGTGTATAGCTCTGCGCTACCTCTAGTGTTTGTTGTTCTCCCTGGTTTATGGGCGCCGGTGGTGTCACCCTTGGCACATGCAGTAATGCATCTCTTGGAGGGAGCAACGATGACGATGATCTCCGTCTCTCATTGTACGGACGTCTCTCCTCAGATTCATTGTGATGCTGCTCCTGTCTATATGGCTCATATCTTGTACTTTTGAACCTGCTAGAGTGGCCAAAATTTCTGTCTTTTTGCCGTGGTCTTCCCGTCGCAACTGCTTTTGTAGCACGGATGATTGATGTTGACGGAGCGACTGGTGGAAGCCTTCTTGTCCTTGGCTTTTTGCATGCGCTAGGGAAGGAAAACATTGTTGTTGGTGATATTGTTGGCCTAGTTGCAACCCAGCAGTGGCAAAGCATGCATTCCCAGACATTGTTGTTTGCTGTATAGAAGGACCTGTCCATGCTTCTGATGATTGTGGTGTATCTTCAAATCTGCATGTACTGTTGAAATATCCAGGCGGTATTTCTGGTGTTACCCAACCAGGTGGTGCCCCATATCTGTTTTGCTCATGAAATGCTTGCTGCGTGCGCCGCCTTGCATGCTTCTGCAAACAACATTCAAAAGTTTTTGGGATTAATCTGGTTCGTTTTCAGTCGAACTGATGAACGTTCATGTTCAAACACGGATGTACTGATGTAATGTTTTTTTAGCACTGTTTTGTAAACTGGACATTGAACTCATGCATGACTTCTCCTTTGTTCTTCTGTAACTTATGCAACTACACTAGAAGTACTCCTAGTTTATGTATCATTGAACTTACTGTGTAACTGTGGCACTCTCTCGTCACTATCTACCTGGACTGACACATATGTGCTATTTTTTTAACTTGAACTGAAGATAATATATTAGATGCACTGACAGTAACCTCGACATCCTAATCGTGCATCAATGCATATACATTACAAGTACTGCTAGCTTATGTATCACTGAACTTATTGTGTAGCAATTTTATATTTTTTTGGTAACAGTTTTGTTACTCGTTCAAACTGACGCAATTACATGACTTGTACTCTTAGGAATAACAACATACAACTCTCAGCGGTAGCTGAACCTTGTCACTATACCAGGACTGACGCATACGTGTTATTTTTTAACTTGAACTGAAGATAGCATATTAGATGCACCGACAGTAACCTCAACATCCTAATCGTGCATCAAGTGGCAGGGGTGTCAATGAACTGATGCTAGCATTTGCAATGTACCATTGGGTTCTTCTTCATAGCAGGACTGACGAACTGATGGAGCGACACAAACGTGGGGAGCAGACATTACCTCCAGTGTACTGTCTTCTTCTTCTACCTCTCGTGGGCGTCTTACTGGCATGTTCTTGCGAGGCGGCATGTGACGCTGCAAGACCAGAGTTTCAGATGCTTTCCATGTTTCCGGGTTTTCATCGTGTGATTTGTTTTGGTCCGTTGCTTTTCGTCTTTGCATCATGTGCATTGCATCATGTCATCATGCAACCCGTTTTAAAACTCACTAAATAAATTGTGTGGATCTTCGATCCATTTAAATCGAGGGAAGAGTGACTTCTCTTTATAACATATCCTCCCAATATTAGGGAGCTATATTAAATATCGCATTAACTTGGAATCACCCATCACACAATTGCATTACTCTTCAACTCTTCTTCTATCCGACTTAACTTCATATATTTTTCCTTGTCATCTCTCTCTCAAGCCATACCCATGCATCATCCCTCCCACTTCCTTCGTTTTTCATGTCTTTGCAAGCGACCTTATTCCTCCTCCATTAATGTTCATCTTTTCCCTATAAATCTTGCCTTTTTCCTACACCCTCTCTGTCAGATTTCATCCCATTCGAAGTTGTTTTGGTCAGGTTCAAAAATGATTGAAGTTTGAAAATAATTCAAACTCTAATTATTTTTCTACCTTCTAAAAATGCTGGAGCAATTTATTCAAACCCTACATAAATCCAGGGTTCCAGATATATTTTTATATATCTCATATTCCTAACCAAAAACCCCTGAATTTTCCCCTTTATTGATTGTTATTTATATAAACAATAATTTAAGAAAGGGAGGATTTTGGAAAGGAGAGGGAGCTCAGCCCAGCCGTGCAGCCCAGCTGCAGCCTCAGGCCGGCCGGCCCAATGCCTACCGCGCCAGCCCACTTGCAGCTAACCCTAGCCTACCACTCGATCCCATCTCTCCCTCTCGTCCTCATCCACCGCCGCCTCTCCCTTCGTCCCTTTCCTCCGATCCACTCCCTCTCCCTCTCGTCCTCCCCCCGCCGCCACACACACATCTCACAGGAGAGGAGCGCCCGAGCCCGAGACCTTCTGCGCCCGATCCCCTCGGCCTCCACCTCGCCATCCCGTCGCCGCGTCAGGTCGCCGCCGGTGACCACAACCCGCGCCGCACCCTCGTCCCGTTCCCCTCTGCCTCCTCCCGAGCGCCCCTCTTTCCATGCAAGCGCGCCCGCCGGTGTCGACCACCACCACCAGGAGCTCAGCCGCCCCTCTGCTCCTGTTTCCTCTCCTGCGCCTCCGCCGGCGTGGAGCCGCGCCAAGACGCTGCCGCTGCTCTGCTTCCTGACGAGCAGAGGACGAGGCGCCCGCTCGCCCGCGTCTCGCGTTGACCGCGGCCGTCGCCCCGCATCGCCAGCACCAAGCCGCCGCCGTTGCCTCTGTTTTGAGCCCTTGTGTTGCTGCTGTCGCGCCCTGCTTCGTCTGAAGCTCCAGCGCCAAGTCCCTCGCCAAGTCGCCGCCGTTTTCCCTGCCGCCGTCCTGCCTCCTTGTTCGGATCCGGTCGAGCTCTCCCTGTCGCCGGTTGCCTCGCCGACCCGCCGCTTCTCGCCGCCTGCCATCCCGTTCCTTGCCCTGCTGCTGCAGCCGCCTCCTTGCCATGGCCATCGCCGAGTTCCCCCAGGACCCGTGGAGCATGTGCGGGAGAACCATGTCCGAAGACTACCGTGGCTACGATCTTGCCCAGTAACACTATGGTTCGTCAAGACCGTCTCGGATTTTCACCAAGTTCCACAACCGTCGCCCCTCAAAACGCAAAGTACCCCCAACGGACTCGACAAGACCCACATGCACGATTACGCCCGGCGATGCGACAAGTACATCTATCGGCGACCCCGAAGATCTACGAAACCGTGTACCACTACCGTCGACCCTCGAAGGCCTCGTGGACGTCAAGTTCCTCGCCGTGACCCCGAACATCTACGAAACATGAACCACTACTTCCACTACCGTCGTCGTGGATGACTACTTCCTCTACGAACCCGAACCGCTCCGAGAATGCACCTGGAAGGTATAACCGCCGAGAAGATGACCCATGGACGAAAGCATGTGTTGTATGAGATGCTCACGTTCGAACCGTGTCCGAGTTGTCATTGCACGTTCCTCCTCGGTTGCCATGCCGTCGACCCATGGGAAACCCGGTTACCGGGATCACCCCACCATCTTGCACGACACGCTCCCGCACACTTCCCCTTTGCATCGGTATCTCAATCGAGTTACCGGAAACCGAAATGTTGGCGTGTCATCACATTCGGATTCGTTGTCGTGGCACCCCTTTCGTTTCCGTCACGATGACAAATGCCTCATATCTTATCATGTCAACATTTTCATAAATATTGCATGAACTTAAACATGTCATCCGCATCATGTTAACAACTTTAAGATGTTTAAAATTGTTGTTGCATTAAATTGTTGATGCATATGGGGATTTACCGGAATTGTTGTTCGTTGCTTCCGGCCTCATTTAAAATTGACTAGATAGGTAGTTTTACTTTGCTTCACCCTCTTGCCATGTTAACAACATTTAATCTTGTTGGTTACCTAAATGAGAGAGAACTAAATAAGTTATGTGGTGTTTTCTTCAATATGCAAATCCGTTGCATATTGTGCTCCACTTAATTTGTAGGATTGTTTGTGAACTTTGTCATGCCATGCTTCTTTAAACCGGTCATGCATCATACTTGGTTGTGCATCATGCCATGATTTTGTGGTGGTTGTTTACTATGTTGTGTGCTTCTTTCCGGTGTTGCTTCTTCGGGTTGGTTCCGGTAACGTCGCATTTGTCAGGACCCGTTCGTCTACATCCGTTTGTCTTCTTCATGGACTCGTTCTTCTTCCTTGCGGGATTTTAGGCAAGATGACCATACCCTCGAAATCACTTCTATCTTTGCTTGCTTAGTTGCTCGCTCTTTTGCTATGCCTATGCTGTGATACCTACCACTTGCTTATCATGCCTCCCATATTGTTGAACAAAGCCTCTAACCCACCATGTCCTAGCAAACCGTTGATTGGCTATGTTACCGCTTTGGTCAGCCCCTCTTATAGCGTTGTTAGTTGCAGGTGAAGATTGAAGTTTTGTTCCTTGTTGGAACATGGAGATGTTGTTCCTGGTTGGAACATGTTTACTTGTTGGAATATCACTATATATCTTATTTAATTAATGCATCTATATACTTGGTAAAGGGTGGAAGGCTCGGCCTTATGCCTGGTGTTTTGTTCCACTCTTGCCGCCCTAGTTTCCGTCATATCGGTGTTATGTTCCCGGATTTTCCGTTCCTTACGTGGTTGGGCTATAATGGGAACCCCTTGACAGTTCGCCTTAAGTAAAGCTCTTCCAGCAATGCCCAACATTGGTTTTATCATTCGCCACCTAGCCTCTTTTTCC
>NC_041382.1:492581531-492585241 GCF_002162155.2 Triticum dicoccoides
GTCAGCTGCCGGTGACCACCAGGGGCAACTCTGGGCTGGCCTACCCGTACCTAAGACAATCTGAGTGTGCCCTGAGAAAGAGATATGTGCAGCTCCTATTGGGATTTGTCGGCACATTCGGACGGTGTTGCTGGTTTAGTTTTACCCTGTCGAAATGTCTTGTTGTACCGGGATACCGAGTCTGATCGGAACATCTCGGGAGGAGGTCTATTCCTTCGTTGACCGTGAGAGCTTGTCATGGGCTAAGTTGGGACACCCCTGCAGGGATTTGAACTTTCGAAAGCCGTGCCCGCGGTTATGCGCAGATGGGAATTTGTTAATGTCCGGTTGTAGATAACTTGAACCTTAACTTAATTAAAATGAATCAACTGCGTGTGTAACCGTGATGGTCTCTTTCCGGCGGAGTCCGGGAAGTGAACACGGTGTTGGAGTTATGTTTGACGTAGGTTGTTTAGGATCACTTCTTGATCATAGTTTCATCGACCGTGCTTTGCCTTCTCTTCTCGCTCTCATTTGCGTATGTTAGCCGCCATATATGCTAGTCGCTTGCTGCAGCTCCACCTCATACTTTTACCTTACCCATAAGCTTAAATAGTCTTGATCGCGAGGGTGCGAGATTGCTGAGTCCCTGTGGCTCACAGATACTTCCAAAACCAGTTTGCAGGTGCCGATGAGTCCTTGCAGATGACGCAACCAAGCTCAGGAGGAGCTCGATGAAGATCTTGTCCTTTGTGTGGTTTCGTTCTAGATGATCAGTAGTGGAGCCCAGTTGGGGTCGATCGGGGACCTTTGTCGCATTTGGGGTTCTTCTTTTATTTTGGTTCCGTAGTCGGACCTTGATTGTATCTGGATGATGTAATGTTTTATTCATGTAATTGTGTGAAGTGGCGATTGTAAGCCAACTATGTATCTCTTTCCCTTATTATATTACTTGGGTTGTGTGAAGATTACCTCACTTGCGACATTTCTTTCAATGCGGTTATGCCTCTAAGTCGTGCTTCGACACGTGGGAGATATAGCCGCATCGAGGGTGTTACACGGCACCATTGACGCAGCACCTGCTTGTGGTGGACGTCTGGCGAAGAGGTTCGTAGAGGAAGCATCTTGCGGGGATAACTGCCCCGGAGAAGGAGACCCGGTGACGGAGGGAGGCAGGTGGCGGGGATGACGGCTCCGACGATGGATCCGGCGACGGAGGGAGGCAGGAGGCGGGGATCACGGCCCTGTCGATGGATCCGGCGATAGAAGGAACGAGGAGACGACGGCGGATCCGTCGCCGGCCAATCACGGCGCCGTGGGCTCCCTCGCTCCGGCTGTGCTGTCGCTCGCTCGCTCGCGACGGCTGCCTCCGGCGGTAGGAAGCGAGTCGGATTGGGGCTGGGTCGGTCGTGGACGCGTCGCGCCTTATAGGGGGCGAGGGTAACAGAATAATATTCTGTTACTGGTAACAGAATAGTCCAGCCCTATATATATATATATATATATATATATATATATATATATATATATATATAGGACTCCTCTTCTGTACTCCTGGGAGTATGTACTCTCATTCTCAATATACCTCATATACGCATTAATTATACCTCTTTATTATTCTCAATATACTTCATTAAATATTGTAAGATACCCCAATACGATTTTTGTTGAAAAAATATCATCTGCGATGTACTTTTTGTAATATACCTTTTTCACGTACAAACACATCAGTATATACGTAAACATTTAAAAATATGTAGACTCACATGAATTTTTTCATGGAACTCATTTTGGGGTATCTAATAATTACTAATGAAGTATATTAAAAATAATAAAGTGGTATAAAAGATTCATCTATGTGGTATATGAGAAGCGGGAATACGTATTCCCAGGAGTACACAACCATTTTCCTATATATATATATATTATATTGTGTGCGGGTAACTTTGACTTTGAAATATGGTCGTTGGATGAGGCGAATCCGATGGTCCAAAGATGGCAAATTTTAGCACTACTGGCCGTTGGATATCATCTAGATTCCACCAGATTTCGCCACATGTATAATCTAGAAGACTCCATGGTTGAACTTAAGCATAATGCACAAACATCAAAACACAAGCACTTCTTATTTGTTCTAGAATCTTCCGTATCAGAATTACCCAAACGTTTTTCTATATGATTTGTCATTATTTGTTTTTACTTTATGTCTTACGGCGCACAATTCCATGAATCTTAAATTAGGTTAGATTTCTTATAAAAACTAGATGATTTTGAATGAAATGAAATATAAGAATTAAACGAACATCTACATCATGCATATATGACTCAAATCTTGCATGCTATAATGTGGTATTTATTCATAATTTGGTTGCCAAATCTCATGAGTGCAATGCACATGTACCTTACTCTAGTCTAAATGGTGTTTGTGTGTGTGTTGTGCGTGTTGAGGTGCAAATTGTCTTTTTTTGAGGGTACACGTTAATCTTGTTCTTCCGAAATTTCAAGCCGCGCCTTGTTATGCTGAAAATTCAAGCTAGCGTCTCTGTCAATCGTGCTGCGAAACTCCCGCCTCTTCAACCCGCGCCTTGTTATGCTGAAAATTCAAGCTAGCGTCTCTGTCAATCGTGCTGCGAAACTCCCGCCTCTTCAATCCGCGCCTTGTTAGCCCAAAATATTTAAGATATATCTTGTCTTGTTATGCTCCGACAACTCCCTCCATCTCAACCCACGCCTTGCTATTCCAAAATTACAACGCGCGCGAAAACTCCCACCTCATGTGAAATCCCGACACGCGAAATGCCCATGGTACCCCTAAACCGAAAGAACCGCCTCAAATCGGTGGGGGTACTTTCGTCACTTACCGCACATTTTGGAAAAGTGCGTCTCTAAGCCATGGTTCCCCACCGCCATCCCATCCGCCCACCCATTCGTACACCGAGGCCGCGAAAACCCGCGAGGAAACCCCACACCCTGCTCCGTCCGCCACCCACCCGGAGCCTCTTCCCCGACGACGTCGTCCACAGCAACACCTCGACGTCCCTCATCCACCGTACCAGATGAGGATCCGTCGTCGATCTCATCGTCCTGTCGGTTCAGCCACACCGTCCTCCACCTCCAAGGAGCTGCCCCGACGTTCCACTCGTCTTTTGCGCCACCTCCATTCCCACATCGCCGTCTTCACCTGCACCACCGGAAGAGCATCAGCATCACCGTTTCCTCGGATGAAGCCGCGGCCGGTGCCACCAAAGGGGTTGTACACTAAACGCCGCATTTTCTTCTTGATTCGATCTCACAGTGCTGCCGGCGCTCGGTCCCGAGCCGACACGGCGCGGCTCCATCCACGGCGGAGTCGCCGCCCACTTCCTCCAGAGCGTCGCTCCCTCGGCGGCGACGTCCACATCAGTAGGACCTGCTGCTGCTTTAGCTCTCGCTCGCGCTGCTGCTCTGCTCGTGCTCTCGGTCCCCTGCCTGGTCTGCTCTTACTATTGCTCTTGCTCGCGTTGATGCTCTCGGTCTTGCTCTTGCTTGCGATGCTGCTCCGATTTAGCTACACTTCACTTCGATGCCGCCGGGGTGAAGGAAGAACCAGCCGCAGCGGGGAGGGGGGCTCGCCGGAGAGGTACCCCACTATCTATCTTAGGGTTCAGGATGGGGGCGATGGTCGCCGGTGGTGGTGGGGTGTTGGCGGGGCGGTGGCGTGGGAATTGCCGGAGAAAAAGCTCGGCACGGGG
>NC_041382.1:492585498-492619436 GCF_002162155.2 Triticum dicoccoides
TTGATTTCATATCCAACGGCTGCAAAATCGACTGACCAGAGATGAAAAAGTCAGTCGACCGACAGGTAGCCTCACCTTGCTAGTGCGTTCAGTTTTGACAGCAAAATTCAGTTTCGACAGCAAAATTCAATTTCGACAGTTAAGTTCAGTTTCGACAGTTAAGTTCAGTTTTGGAAGTTAAATTCAGTTTCGACAGTTAAGTTCAGAGATGAGCGGCTGATGTATTTTACATCTAGCACTTTGTGTTTATGTATTTTACGTCATGTATTGGAAATGCTATTAGAATTCCACTCAAGTTAACGTTGTTCGTTGTCTCTCTTGTCCTGCTTCAGCCTCGGCGTCGTATAACTCACCGGAGCTGCTCCAATGACGAAACCCTCCATCACAGCGGAGCAGTACCTCGGGCTCCATCTCCAGACGCCTAAGATCTTTTTCCCCTCCTCCGACAGCCAAGTCAGCCGGAGCATCCTCACCGGCCAACCCAATCACGCTGAGATCAACATGGCTTCGCCAAAGAGGTTGTACACTTGTTGCATCTCTTTTTTACTCTACATGTTATATATATTGTCCACCGAGCACTCGTAGTAACGGGAAATACGATATTTTATCCTACTATATGACAAGCAGTGAGGTACCAGGCAACTTAGCTATCCATGATGGACTCTCTTGAACGCCATCATTATTTATCTCTACGCGTTTGAGCTGTGCATTTGTTGATGGGCCTGGGAGTTGAGCTAGTATGGCAGTGGCCTAGGTCCAAAGTAATAGAAGTAGCACAAAAACATTTTTTTAGTGTAGGATTTTCCTTGCTCAAGCCTACCTACTAGAATCGCCAGTGCTTGAAAGGAAAAGTGAATGAAAAACATCGGAATTGGAAAGTTTCCTATGGTACTACTTTTCATGAATTTGGTGCAAAGGAATGGAGCAAAGGAAAACTGTAGGATTTGTTCCTTTAGTGTCTCCTTGAAAGAAAAACCATAGGAATTCGATTTCCACTTCTCCTCCTTTTCATATTCATATTCATCAAGCACGAGACTAAGAGATAGTAGCATAATAGCATTATAATCGTACATTTTCTTTTGGTTTGACTTAATCTCACCTTGCTTTTTTGCATCCTGTGATCTTCAAATTGTTGTGAATCAAACACCCAGATTGGCAGAAATCCTGTGTTTTTAAATTCTCTGTTTTGCACGTGCATTCCGATCCTATTCCTGTCTATTTCCTATCCCTGCATTGTTAGAATCCTCAAATTCAAACAAGCCCTTACTCAATTACTTCTGTTACAAATATGTGTCAAAGAAAACCTTGTGTGGTTTGTCCTGCTCATGCGGTGCTGTGTTCCACCCCAGCTCAGCTGCTCCAACGACGGAAGGGTTCACCACAGCAGGGATCCGCTCTCCAGACTATCTTTCGCCGCCTCAGATCTTCTTACCCGCCGCTGGCAGCCACGGCAACTGCATTACCATCATCAACTGAGCAGATGACCTTGAGGACTACAGGGTCCGCAAGAGAGGTCGCACTCTTCCGTGCCTGCTTACATTATGTGTCGCTTAATATGATGACATGCTACATTATCGTCGTGTTCACCTATTAGACTCCGAGTCAGGTCCAAACTAATGCTGAAACTTGAGTTTTAAAATTGTTGTGGGGTACATACTGGGGCAGCAATCAGTACTATCTGTCTACTATCTGGTTAATCTCCGGTGTCTACTATGAGTTTCATGTTGGGTGCAAACAAACATTAAAGGAGCCATTATCTGTATTTTTTAACTAAAGCTATTATCTTCCTGCTACCATTGGTTTTGGGTCTATCCACAGTTTGCTACCATCACTCTGGATTTGTGCAAGCACTCCTTACATAATCTCAATATGTTTTATTCCTATGCATGCCAGTTATTGTACACAATGGAACTGATCATGTAGAGCAAAAGAGACGAGCCTTGCGTGGCAATAAAATTTCATGCAGACGTCGTTCCATGGTGGGCGCAATGGCAGCCCCCCTCCACCCATTTTGGATCGTAATCAAGAGTAAGATAACTATTATGAGGGGGATTCAGAAGGAGAAGACCACTCCTATTTACCCCATGAGGTCTTCGCTCTAAGTTGGCATGCTGATGTTGGTAATATCATGCATATGGTGCCTTAAATTGCTTACTGTATACATTAAAGATGTCATCTGCTTAGTTTAGACATGCTTTGTGTAAATGCCATCTGTTTAGTTTCTTTATCGTATATGTGAATTATGCATTGCCATCTTGTCTAGCCAGGCATCATATATGTGAATTTTGCAATGCCACCCTGGTTAGCCAGTCGTCTTATATGTGAATTATATCATGCCATCATTTTTTATTACGTGTTAAATTTTTCAACAATTTTAGTACATTCAATTACTCTTCCTGTGCATCAGCCATTTGGCACGGTCATGGAAAAATCTGGAGTGGAAACAAGGTCTTCAGAGTAGACAATGCTATCTGACGAAGCGCAAGTCTTGCTAGTTACCGATAGCTCCTTAGACGAGGATTCAGAGACAGATGACCAGTCATATTCCCCCCCCCCTCGAGGTGCGTGCCCTAACTTGGCAGGGTTACGTTGCTCATATTGTGCGTATGGTATCTTGCATTGCTATGTCATTTGCTTAGTTTAGACATGCTTTGTGTGAATGCCACCTGTTTAGTGTCTAATTACCATATATGTGAATTATGCAATGCCATCTTGTTGCAAGACATTATATATGTGAATTATGCAATGTTATCTTGTTGCAAGGCATTATGTATGTTAATTATGCAATGCCATGCTGTTTAGGCAAGCGTCATATATGTGAATTATATCATAACATCCTTTTTTGTATTTCTCATTGCTTTTGTCGACAATGTTTGTATATTCAACTGCTCTTCCTGTGCATCAGCGATTTGAATTGGTGATGGAGAAATCTGGAGTGAAAACAAGGTCTTCAGAGCAGACAATGCTACCTGCTGAAGCAGATATCTTGTTGGTTATAGATAGCTCTTCAGAGGAGGATTCAGAGGCAGATGACCAGTCCTATTATCCCCCTGAGGTGTATGCTCAAACTTGGCAGGGTTATATTACTCATATAATGCATATGTTGTATTGCAATGCTTAGTTTTTACATCATATACACAATATTGAATGCCATCTCCTTAGTTGACACATCATATATGTGATTGCCCTCTTCTCACTTCCTTAGTATATAAATCATATATTTGAATTATGTCATGCCATGATGTTTACATAGACAGCATGTATCTGAATTATGGCATGCCAACCCATTTTCTAAAGACATAATATAGTTATATCATCTCATCCTGTTTACATAGTCATCATATTTAAATTATGTCATTCTATCCGTGAATTATATCATGCCATCATGTTTCCATCAACGGCATGTTTGTGATTTATGGCATGCCAACCACTTTAATAGACACATCGTATAGTTATATCATGTCATCCTGTTTACATAGTCATCATATTTTGATGTATGCCATTCTATCCTGTTTAGTTAGCCATCATACATGTGGAATTGTGTCATTCTATCCTGTTTAATTAGCCATCATTTATGTGAAATTATGTCCTGCTATTCTGTTTGCTTAGACAACATAAATGTGAATTATTGCATGCCCTGTTTTCTTCCCTACTATTCATTGCACCTGTCTATCTTACAATGTCTGTACATTCAATTACTTTTCTTGTTTATCAGCCATTTCAATTAGAGGGAGTGATGGCAGTATCTGTGGGAGTAAAAACACGGTCTTCAGAAAAGATCATGCTACCTGTCGATGCAGATAGAACCACGGTTGTACTTGCCCAAGAACCAGCCCCACCACACATAACCCACACTCATGCAGATTGTACCCCTACCAGCTATACCCCTTCTAACCCCAACCCCAGCAGATAGCCACCCAGTTCCCGTTGACAAAGCACCGTCTCCACCAGAGAGCACCCAAACACGAGCTATTAGTAAGGCAACTGCAGTGCCCAAATCACGAGCACCACCACTCCGAACCCGAAGTCAACGCTTAAAGCAGAAGAAGAATTGTTCTCAGGTCAGGTTCCGTAGCTATGGTTCATACTACTTTGCTCTTGCATCACTGTATTTACTGATACCAACTAATTTCGAATTTGAAGGATGCAATTGAAACTCCAATGGCGCAATAGGTATGTTTTAAACCTGTTTCTTCAACGTGTTTGGCTGTTTGCTATTGTAACTTGCTCTATGTTGATTTCAGTTTCAATTGAATAAACAATTATGTTCTCATGCCATGCACATTACAAGTGTTGTTATTGCTGTTTAGTTTCCCACACTTATATTCTGTCTATGCTGCTTTGTCTTAAATAGATATGATTCGAACTGTATCTATCTTGATTTGGCAACATAAACTAGAATGATATAGACCATACAGTGACCATACTACATAGATATATGTTTGTTTCATGCTGTTATCCTGTCCACCTTACTACTGAACTGGTTTACCAAAATGAGTTTCATATACTACATTGTAAACCCGAGATGTGTTTGTTTGTTTCTCTTTTAGAACGCAGATAAAATATTGGAGAAGAGTACCCTGTTATGCAATGGTAAAGGAACTAATGAGGATAAGGTTCAAGATAGTGAGACATCCCTGTTGGTCTCCAAGAAAGTTGATAAAAACTATATTGAAGACACTGAGACAAACCCAAAGTCCTGTCTTGATGTAGTGTTCGAGTTACTGGCTACCACTGCTGGCACCAGCTCTTTGAACTCATTGCCTGAATCAGTTCGGCTTCTTGAGTCTCAACTTCAAGTTGAAAGACATTGATCAGATGTTATGCGACAGGAAGCCGAAGGACTGAGGAAGTTCCTGCAGAATTCAGATGCATACTTTCTGGTGCAACAGCAAGCGCTGGAGGACTTAAGCGCCAAACAAGAGAAACTTAATAAGCTTGCTAAGCATCTTGCCAGTATTATGGGTACCCAGGATATTGTTTCTTGTGCTCTTCTGAAGTGGTTTTAGTTCTGGACTTGTTTTGCTGCGGTGTTTATATGCTGCTCTATTCCCTATATTTGCACTGGTGGCGAACTTTGATGCCCAGTGGATGTAATATGTGTAATAGTCGTGATAGCCTAGTGTAAGTTGCTTGCTTATTTATTTCCTTGTTGTTTTGTTTATTTGTTTGCTTGTAGTCAGTGTAGTTCTTCTTTGCGGTTTGCTAGTGGCTGCAATAACCTATTTTTTAAAACTAGGCCACAATAACCATGGGCTAATATTTACTGTAGTGACACTGGGCCTCCTATGGGCCTTATACGGGTCGTATGATCGATTGGCCAAACATGGGCCAAACAGACCGCATTCTGGCCGTAAACGGGCTAGAGTTGGAATCGTCTGTTCATGGGCCGACCATAATGGGCCATCGTTAATAGGCCGTATTTGATGACACACTGAAAATGGCCCAACGTATTAGCGGACCACAAACGGGCTGACTGTAACCACGGGCTGAATTTGGCCCACAAGCAGAAAATGACAGTAACGGGCCATAAGTAAACGAATGTTGGAAATGAGCCCAAGAATAAATGGGCTCTGAGAAGGCCGAAAGATAACATGGGCTGGAGACGGACCAACGGAATAACGGGCCATTAATGGGTATAAAGTGATACACTGTTCATTACGGTCCAGTTTCACCATGGGCCGTTAATGGGTGTAAAGTGATACACTGTTCATTATGGGCCAGTTTCAGCACGGGCCGCTAATGGGCCAAGAGTTACAAAGGGCCTCATATGGGCCGAAAGACGTCATGGGTTATACATGGGCCAGAAGTGAAAATGGGCTGGAATCATATTGGACGACCCAGATGACGCTACTGGGCCTAATTCGTATAGGGCGTAACGGGCCTTGGGTTAGCGTGCTGTAAATGGGCTATATGCGAACAGGCCGTTAACAGGCTTTCCATGGGCCCCCCCGCCAGCTTTTGACCAAGTCAAATGGGCCGGCCTTTTCACAGGAATGGGCCACTGTTGGGCCGTGCGACGTGTCGACGTATCATAGGCGCCTTATGTCCAGTGAGTGGATAACATCTGTCCCAACGATATGCCGACACGTGTTTCCTCTAGTCAATGATGATTTTACACGTGGAAAATCCCCATTAGTCGGGGCTATTAACGGGTTATCGGATCCAAAACCCGACCCGATAGCTTAACGGCGTTCCGTTACGGTGGATGCCACGTGTCGGTCACCCTTGACGAAAGCACTTCTCTGACGCGCGATTTATTGTCATGGAAGTGGACACTTCCGTGATGATAATTTTGGTAATGTCATGGAACACTTCTATGACAGCACAGGTATGACTATCTTGATTCTGTCATAAATTTGTCATGGATGTACATGCATGACAAAAAAGCGACCTACTCTGACAAACACGTATCATCACGGAAGTGTATTTTTTTGTAGTGTTGGGAATGGCATATGAGATTCAAACTCCTTAAATAGACGCCTTCCATACGCCGTCAGGGTATTATCTGTAAAAGTACTTGGACCCTTTGTATTCATGTGGTACGTGGAAGCCAAGGCAATAGTGCAGCAGGAGCCAAAGGATATAGTGTTTAAAGTAAAGGCGGAGATGTCCGGAGTATCATGGAGGGCCCACCTAATAGAACCGAAGATATAAAAGCCTAATATTGCGTCATCATAGAGGAATCGAATACAGTTCTTTTTGTTTTGGAATATTCAGAGGAGGAACCCGCCTTGCAATTTCTAAGACAATCTGCGTGCCAGAGATATTGTCATTGAAGCCTGGTTCGGGGGCTACTGAGGGAGTCCTGGACTAGGGGGTCCTCGGACGTCCGTGCTATGTGATGTAGGCCAGAATGAAGGGACGTGAAGATACCAGATCGAGGACCTTCCCCTGTGTCCAGACTCTCCTTGGCATGGAGGGAAAGTTGGGCGTTCGGATATGAAAGTTCCTTTCTCTGTAAACTGACTCTGTACAACCCTAGCCCCTCCAGTGTCTATATGAACTGGAGGGTTTAGTCCGTAGAGGCAATCATAATCATACAGGCTAGACATCTACGGTTTAGTCATTACGATCTTGAGGTAGATCAACTCTTGTAACCCCTATACTTATCAAAGTCAATCAAGCAGGAAGTAGGGTATTACCTCCATTAAGAGGGCCCGAACCTGGGTAAACATCGTGGCCCCTGCCTCCTGTTACCTTCGATCCATAAACGCACAGTTCGGGACCCCCTAACCGAGATCTGCCGGTTTTGACACTGATACCCCCCATGTGGAGTCCGAATTGGACAAAGGGAGGAGCAGGGCCCCCTTTCCTTCTCCCTCTCCCTCTCCTTCCACCTTTCCCCCTCCGATAAAAGGAAGGGGGTCCGAATTTGACTTGGAGTCCTAGTAGGACTCCTCCCCCCTTGGGGGCGTGCCTAGGCCGGCCTCCTCCCTCTCCCTCCTTTATATATGGGGCGGGGGGGGGGCACCACTAGGCACATCAATTGTTTCTTAGCCGTGTGCGGTGCCCTCCTCCACTTTTTACTCCTCCGGTCATATTGTCGTAGTGCTTAGGCAAAGCCCTGTGAGGGAGTCTCGGATTAGGGGTTCTCTGGACAGCTGGACTATATCCTTTGGCCGGACTGTTGGACTATGAAGATACAAGATTGAAGACTTCGTCTCGTGTCCGGGTAGGACTCTACTTGGCGTGGAAGGCAAGCTAGGCAATACAGATATGTATGCCTCCTCCTTTGTAACCTCTTCGATCTCGTGGCAGATCAACTCTTGTAATACTCGTATGATCAAGAACAATCAAGCAGGACGTAGCGTATTACCTCCATCGAGAGCGCCCGAACCTGGGTAAAACATCGTGTCCCCTGCCTCCTGTTACCATCCTCCTTAGACGCACAGTTTGGGACCCCATACCCGAGATCCGCTGGTTTTGACACCGCCATTGGTGCTTTCATTGAGAGTTCCACTGTTTCATCAACAGAAGGAAGATGGATAGCCTCGTTGTCAAGGACAACATCACCTCTGGGGGAGCCCTGGCTATAGGCCAAACTCTCCGACTAGGCGGCTTCGTCATGCTGGCCCGCTCGGCCGCTGCACCGATGATGACCACTCGTGTCATAAAAAATAGCCTCCACATCGGCTCAAAATTTGCCGAGTAGATGGATCCAACGGAACTCTCCTCTTTAAACGAGCTCTTGGATCGCATTGCCGCTCTAGGAGTCGCTACAGACTATGATCGGATCGGGCTTAGACCCGACCAAAGGGAGATTAACTCTCCGCCGGTCACCCATCAAATAGAGATTGTGGAGGAGCAATGCGGCGATTCTCCCTCTATCCCGAGGACGAACTATGTCTGGATTCCCGAGCTCTCCGAACAGGATACGCGCTCGCGGGAGGACACCACCCTAACCCTGAATCCAGAATCAGGCCGCATATCGAACCCGCAGGGCAATATCCCGGAGCCCGAACTTCCAAGATCGGAAACTCCCCTGCCCCGGGATCACAGATTGGGTCAAGGTCTGGACTTAAATCCGCCCACCCACCCAGATACAAACTATCTTTTCCCGCATTAGGCAAGCGCCCGAATAGACAGTACATCACTATTGAGCCAGATTCCTCCTTGTAATGAACAAGGTCAAGGACTGTCGCGAGAAAGATGCAATTTCGTTCTTTTGCAAAAATTGCACGGACAAGGGAGTCCTCAACGCCATACGTCGCCGTGACGTAACACACTTCGCTGACTTGGCAGAGATAGTACGGAAATACTGTGCGATGGAAAGTTCCTGGAAACCCCAAGCGCAATTTTGGGACAATCCGGCTCTGACAAAACCCCCAGTCCAAACTAAAAGGGTGCACTCTTACAAGTCGCCCGACTCAATTACAAAGAAGCAAAAGCCCACTACAGGGCGTGGAACCGTATTGGAGGGATGGCTCAACGGGCCCTGCAAAATTCATAGTACAGCGGATACCATATCAACACACAGCCTTAGAGCATGTTGTGTACTCCGGCAGGTTGCCAAAAGCGGTGAGGATCTCCTCACCCAAAATACCTCAGAGCACCTCCCCACGGATAACAGCACAGTATTAACAGTCTTCGAGACCTTCGCCTCAAATAATAGGCGTAAGCGAGCACTCCGCGGCCTTGCCGAAGTCTGCCACGTGGCAGCAATAAATCCATGGAGCGACATGGCTATCACGTTCAACGCCAGTGATGAACCTAAATTCCGAACAGCCTGAGCATCAGCCGCTTTGGTCCTGAGTCCAATTGTGAACGGCTTTCGGCTCACTAAGGTGCTCATGGATGGCGGCAGTGGATTAAACCTCATCTATGAGGAAACTCTCCAAAAGATGGACATAGACAGAAACTGTATTGAGGAAAGCAGTACAACCTTCCGAGGAATCATCCCTAGTCCGGAGGCACGTTGCGCTAGGAAAATCACACTTGATGTGGTATTCGGCACTCCAGAGAATTACATGTCCGAAGAAATTACATTCCAAGAGGCCCCGTTAAGTAGCGGATACCACGCCCTTCTAGGGCGGGAGGCATTCATGATTTTTCAAGCCATACCCCATTACGAGTACATGAAGCTCAAAATGCCCGGACCCAAGGGAATTATCACTCTAGCTAGTGATCCGGACATAGCACTCCGCGCCGAGAACAAAACAGCCACACTAGCCCTCGAGGCATTATCCGAAGCCCTTGTGGCGGAGGAGTTAACCACGCTGCGCTCCACGGTGGACAGGGACGACGTGATACTAGACAAAAGATCCAAGTCCACCTCCTTTAAACGAGTGGACGAAATAGTTAAATTCCAAGTCCATCCAACGGACCCTACAAAAATAGCATCCATTGGGGCACAGTTAGACCCCGTAGTAGACGCCGCACTACGGGAGTTTCTGCGCGAGAATTGGGACATATTCGCCTGACATCCTTCAGACATGCCAGGAATCCCATGCAGATTGGCCGAGCATAGCCTTAATATTCTAAAAGGATTCAAGCCGGTCAAGCAGACTCTTTGATGTTTTTCTGAACCTAAGCGACAAGCCATGGGAGAGGAGCTGGCCAAGCTACTGGAAGCCGGATTCATTAAAGAAATAAATCATCCGGATTGGCTAGCAAACCTGGTGATGGTACCAAAAAAGGACAAATCCTGGCGCCTATGTGTCAACTTCAAAGATCTTAACAAGGCTTGCTCAAAGGATCCCTTCCCACTCCCTCGCATCGATCAAATCATCAACACTACCACAGGACACGAATCACTGTGCTTCCTCGACGCATACTCCGGTTACCACCAGATTAAGATGGCGGAGTCTGATCAAGCTGCAACAGCATTTATAACACCATACGGCCCCTTCTGCTTTAACACAATGCCCTTTGGGCTCAAAAACATCGGTGCAACATATTAGCGCATGATCCAGACATGTCTAGAAAAGAAGATCGGCAAGACTGTGGAGGCATACGTAGACAACGTGGTCATTAAAACCAGACACATCGACTCTTTAATAGACGACTTGAGGCTCACGTTCACCAATCTCCGAACATACGACATTAAGCTCAATCCGAAAAAATGTGTCTTCGGTGTTCCCGCCGGAAAGCTCCTGGGCTTCATCGTCTCCAGTAGAGGAATTGAAGCAAATCCGGCCAAAATCCAAGCTCTGTCACAGTTGGCTACCCCAACTAACCTCAAGCAAATCCAAAATTGACTGGATGCATGCCGACTTTAAGCCGCTTTATCTCCCGATTAGGAGAAAAGGCACTTCCCCTTTATAGCCTTCTTAGGCGCACCGAACACTTCGAGTGGACAGACGCAACCACGACCGGACTAGAAGACATCAAAGCCATCCTGGCCACCAACTCAATCCTGGCTGCGCCAACTGTTGGCGAACCAATGCTATTATATATAGCGGCAACTCACCAAGTTGTAAGCGCAGTTCTCGTCGTCGAGCGAGAGACGGACAGACATAAATTCCCGCTTCAAAAGCCGGTATATTATGTATCCACCGTCCTCACTCCATGCAAATCACGGTACCCACATTACCAAAAGATAGCATGCGCGGTGTTTATGGATCCCAGAAATTACGACACTATTTTTAAGAGTGTTCGATCACGGTGGCATCCGAAGTACCACTCAATGACATAATAAACAACCGTGATGCCAAGAGCCGGATTGCCAAGTGGGCTATTGAGCTCCTCCCGTTCGACATAACATATAAGCCATGACGAGCCATTAAGTCATAAGTACTGGCCGACTTCATAGCCGAATGGACAGAAGCCGAACTACCTAAAGAGTACGGCGCATACTCCAATTGGATCATGCACTTCGACGACTCTAAAATGCTGGCTGGTCTAGGGGCTAGCGTCGTCCTGACGTCCCCCACTGGAGACACGGTGCAATACGTGCTCCAAATACTATATATGGACTCCAATAACGCAGCCGAATACGAGGCCCTACTACACGGCCTCCGGATGGCGGTCTCCATGGGCATCCAATGCCTAGAGGTGCGTGGGGACTCGAACCTTGCAAAATCCCAAATAAATGGAGACTTCGATGCCAAGGATTCGAAAGTGGCGGCATATCGCAATGCCGTACTCAAAATGTCAGCTCGGTTCGAGGGGCTGGAATTCCACCATGTGGCTCGGGAAAACAACCAGGCAGCGGACATCCTAGCTCGTATCAGCACTAAACGTGACCCTGTCCCACCAAACATCTTCTTGGAAAGACTGTTTAAACCATCCGTGGTATGGGAAGGGGACACCGGCAAAATTAGTCCGGACCTGGCCACAACCCCAGATACCGAATACTCTGACACAACCCCAGATACCGAATACTCTGACACAATCGGAAGCTCTGCCACCGAAATAACACCTTCAGCCCACGTGATAATGGCCGTCATCGTCCCGTGGACAGAACCATTCCTGGACTACCTAACTAGACAGGAATTACCCGAGGACCAGAATGAGGCTCGCTGTATAGTGCGGCGATCTAAAGCCGACAAGGTCCATGAGGGAGATCTTTATAAGAAAAGCACAACCGGAGTCCTTCAAAGGTGCATCTCTGAAGAGGAAGGGCGGAAGCTGTTGGCAAAAATCCATGCCGGACTCGGCGGCCACCATGCAGGAGCCCGAGCCCTTGTAAGTAAGGCCTTCTGCATAGGTTTTTATTGGCCGACGGCCCGGGCAGATGCATAGCATCTGGTTCAACATTGTGTTGGTTGCCAGCCTTTTGCAAACCAAAGCCACATGCCACCTAGCGCCCTCCAAACCATTCCCATTACTTGACCCTTCATGGTCTGGGGGCTCGATATGGTCAGACCCCTCCAAGGGGGAACCCATAAGAGAAAATACTTACTGGTCATGGTGGACAAATTCACCAAATGGATAGAAGCCAAACCTGTCAAAACGGCTAAATCCGGACCGGTGATAGACTTCATATCCGGGGTTGTACACCGTTATGGCGTTCCCCACAACATCATCACTGACAACGGCACAAACTTTACAGCCGACGAGGTGAAACTTTGGTGCAGCAACATGGGCATCAAGCTCGATTATGCTTCTGTCTATCATCCGCAAACTAACGGTCAAGTCGAACGCGCGAATGGTCTTATCATGTGTGGTATTAAACCCAGATTAGTCCGGTCCTTAAAGTAATCAAACACCCATAGGGTAGAGGAGCTCGACTCCGTACTATGGGGGCTGCGGACCACGCCGAATCACACTACTGGATACACACCATTTTTTATGGTGTACGGCGCTGAGGCGGTACTACCTGGCGACATAATTCATGACTCACCTTGAGTGCGCATGTACGAAGAAAGAGAGGCTGAGCTCGATCGGCAGGATAGTTTGGATGCCCTGGAGGAGGAGCGCGACATGGAAAAAGCCCGTTCCACATTCTATCAACAATAGGCTCGAAGGTATCAAAGAAGAGAAGTGCGGGCCAAAACCTATAACGTTGGTGAACTAGTTCTGCGCCTGCTGGAGAAGAAAAATAACAAGATCAAGCCCAAATGGGAAGGTCCCTTCATTATCGACCAGGTTCTGACCGGTGGAGTGTACCGTCTGCGGGATGCATAGAATAATCGACTCGAGCCAAACCCATGGAACGCAGCCAGACTACGAAGATTCTACGCCTTGCGCCGGACTCTATGTTCGTCTCCTTACCTCCATGAATTTTTTGCACATATGTTTTTTCCTCTTTCTTTCTCTATTTTCTCTTCAAAGCCCTAAAGGGCTAAACCTGTGTCTTAGTTACACAATCTTGACGCGCTAACCGCGCTCAATATACCTGGGGGATGCATATACAGAAGCTTAATCTAATTATTTTTCCGGGCTTCACGCCCCGCACATGTGTCATCCTTCCGCATGTACCTTTTTTCGCCATTATATGCATCGATATGACTTAAGTTTTGGCCAAGCTGGGTTGCCTGGCTCTTGTGTTTATGCCCTACGTTCCCGTTAATTCGGCTACGGCATAAGGGGAGCACCGCTGCCATTGTTACTGTCAGGTCAGCCAGATGTGTACCTCAGACTGGGTGAAGCCGAAAGCTAGTGTTGTTAAGGGAATATTCGGTCGGTGAATAAAAGATGACTTTCATTTAAATTACTACATGCCCCCAGATGTTTTTAACCCGCGACTCGCAGTCCGGACATGCACATTAGGGCATGCGTACCCAGGGAAAGGAACCCTTAATGGAACTATTCTCCCTGGAAGATGTTTCTTACTACCCATGTAATATAACATAGCTAGTTGGGTACTTGTCTGTTCAAGCACTTATGACCCCTATGCCTGGTTTCCATGCATACCCCGGTTTTTATATAACCGAGTAGGTATTCGGATACACTCTGGCCTATCGGGTCCAGAGGTCGAAGCGAAAAGGTCCGCCATGACAAATGATTTACAATTCGGTTAGGGACATTACATATGTCACTTGAAGTACACAGTCACTAAGACTGATTAAATTCTTCTTTTATACCATCCAACAGGTTGTCTAGCTTACAATCCTATCGGGTATACTTTGCGGCTAACTCTACTTGATCATACACTAAACTGACAGGGATTTCTTTCCCGTCGGGCCCCACAGGTCCGACCTTGGCCATGTGGTTTGGGTCAGCCTTGGTGTATCGTGTCTTCACCATAGCCCAGGCTTCCCATGCACCCTGTCGACAGGCCGATATCTTCCATAACCGGAAGCGCCGCCGTGCTCCCTTCAGCTTCTCCATAAACTTCCCCATGCCTCCTGGCGGGGACGAGGATGGCCACAAGGCTTGGGAAATAGTCTGCATCACCTGCCGAACTTGTTCGTGCAGTTGGGAGAGCTCTGACAGAAGATCACCCGAGGACCCAGGCATCTCCTCCGCGGGATGACCCGCCAGCATACCTGCAGATATAACGATGTTAACCAGGCTTCTTCGCCAAACTCCTTTAAAAAGGTCGTTCAAGCACTTACTAAAAATGCTGGGCTCGGACATCCTCCAGTTCCACGCCCAGCCGGATATTGGCATCTTGGAGATCATTTTTCTCCTGCCTGATTCGCATCAGCACGCATTCGCCAGCGTTTTGCTGTCGATCATCACGTGCCGTATCCGCCTCCACGGCCTCCGGATTCACTCCGGGGCCACCTGCAACATCTATTGTTAGGTGGGCATGTACGCCGCATACTACCTAATACTGATATTCTTTGTAATAGACAAAAGAGTTACCAGGGGACCCTTTTTGGACTCCTTCAATGCGGCAACAGCGGCTTCCAGCTGGGCGTTACACTCGTCCAGCTCTTGAGATAGTTGGGAATTATTCTCGGTAAGAACCTGCACAAATATTGATCCTCACATCAGTTGCATCAACTGTTTCAAGTCTCAGGGGCTACTGATACATATAATTGTCAGATTTACTTACCCATACATCCCTTACATACTGGTCCGTGGCTCTGGCTAGACCATTTTGAGCATCACGGAGGTACGCGTCTCCAGAATTGAAGGCATGAAATGCCTCTGGTGAGAAGCAAGCGTCACGGAGTACGGCTCGGCGAAGCCTATGATTCATGGCGCTCTCCACTTCTGAATTTGTAGCAGACAGTCTATTCGCATCCTCTATAGGAGGAGTATCCGACGTCCGCCCCATGTCGGCTTCCGCCTCTATGTCCGACCCTGGAGCCCGACTGGTGGAACCATGATCGGCAACCTCCCCAGACATATTTCGGCGAGCGTTTTTTCTATTAAAGAAACATGGACGTCATTACATTTTGAGAAAGACGACAACCATGGAGCCGGGTTCTTTGTCATACCTCTGCCCCGGCGTCTCCGTCCTGACCGCCTTCCTTTTTGGCCTACCCGGCCTCGGTGCCTCTTGTTGGCGAGTTGCTGCGGGTTCGGCACGGTGTCCCGAATGCCTTCCCTGTAAAACACCATATGTATATGGTAGGTGAAGTGTCTAAAAGGGGATCCTATTTTTTGGAGTTGGGATTTTGTTTTTTCTTACGTGCGATGCAGGGAGTAGTCCGGGATAGTCGGCCGTAATGGCCACCATGGCGTCATCCCAGCTCAATTGATAGAACTGTCTGTCTATCAGCTCCACGAATATGTCCGGATCTTCTTCGAGTTCAGGACCGAGGGCCTGGTCAGGGTCCTCTGGTTGTGAAGATGGGCTACTAACCTCCCTTACAGCTTTTCGCAGTTCCTGCCGTAAAATGGCAAGGTAAGTACCTATGACAAAAAATGCGGAAAGAATGGGAGTAAGGAGATATAACTCACCCAGCTTGGAGGGTTGTACATGGAGAATCCATCCCGTGGCTTGATGCGGATGAACTCCTCTTCCTCTCCCTTGAACAACTCGGACGGAATTTGTGCTAAAGCAGCAGCAGAGTGCGGTCCCTTACGCCCGCAACGGGTGGCATCATCTTCCCCGTTAAAACACCACAGGGGGTGCCCTCGATATTGGAGTGGCTGCACTCCCCGCATTATGCATATTGACATGACTTCGATTACTGTCAATCCCGATTGAGCCAGCGCTTTAATCCAGTTCATCAGGTAAAGGACTTCTCCGTTGTCTTCCTCCTGGGGGCTCCGTGGGCACCAGCTTCGGCGTTTCTTTAGAGGAGCATTGTTGAACTCAGGAAGACCCCGCCGAATAGGGTCCGGAAGAGGGACGTCCCCCATATAAAACCATTCTGAAGGCCAGTCTTCGGACATCTTCTTCGGAGTACCAGACAGGTATTCAGTTTCGGCGACGCGTGATATTTCGGCTCTGCCCACTTGATAAAGTGACCCCTTCTGTGTGCGAGGGACGAGGCAAAATAACCTCTTCCACAGCTCGAAATGAGCCTCGCAGCCCAGGAATAACTCGCAAAGGGCAACGTAGCCAGCGATGTGTAATATGGAAGCGGGGATGAAATTATGTAGTTGGAGACCGTAAAACTCCAGGAGCCCGCGGAGGAACGGATGAATTGGAAATCCGAGTCCCCTTAGTAAGTAGGGAACAAGGCACACCTGCTCCCCCGTAGAGGGGCTGGGGAAGCTCTCCGCTTGCTCCCCGCCATTGTAGGTGGCGAGACCGGCTCGGACGGGAACCATATACACTCGAGGGAGAAATCCCTAAGTTTGCAGTTCGACTAATCGACTGTGTGGGATAGAACATCTCTCCCAATCACCGGCCATAGGGCTACGGGGGCGGTAGGAGGAGCTGCGGTGGTCAGCCATGTTGGAATGGATTTTTCTGAAGCGCGCTCCGATGGATTCTCGCTGTGGGAGGATGGTATGGATTGGATCTGAGGATCCCCCTCTCTTTAATAGACAATTTATTTATCTGGCTAGGGGGGTGAATGTAAAAATGCCCTGGCTCCTTGTATTCATTCAACGCGTGGAAGATAGCCCTTATTGGGCACAGAAGCCAAGAAGTCGAACATTTATGGGTCTAGACACTACTTGACAAACATTCAAAATTTGAGAAGAACCCGCCTTGCAATGCCGAAGACAATACTGCGTGCCGGACTTGAGTCAATGAAGCCTAGTTCGGGGGCTACTGAGGGAGTCCCGGATTAGGGGGTCTCCAGATAGCCGAACTATATCCTTTAGCTGGACTGTTGGTCTATGAAGATACAAGATTGAAGACTACGTCTCGTGTCCGGGTAGGACACTACATGGCGTGGAAGGCAAGCTAGGCAATACAGATATGTATGCCTCCTCCTTTCTAACCGACTTTGTGTAACCCTAGCCCCCTCCGGTGTCTATATAAACTGGAGGGTTTTAGTCCATAGGATAAGATACAATCATACCATAGGCTAGTTTCTAGGGCTTAGTCTCTCCGATCTCGTGGTAGATCAACTCTTGTAATACTCGTATCATCAAGAACAATCAAGCAGGACGTAGGGTATTACCTCCATTGAGAGGGCCTGAACCTGGGTAAAACATCATGTCCCCTGCCTCTTGTTACCATCCGCCTTAGACGCACAGTTCGGGACCCCATACCCGAGATCCACCGGTTTTGACACCGACACCCTGCGCGGATCACATCACCGTCACCATCACCATGCCGTCGTGCTGACAAAACTCTCCGTCGACACTTTTCCGCATCAAGAGTTCGAGGGACATCATTGAGCCGTACGTTCAGTACTTGATTGGTTGAATCGAGAAGACGTTCGACTACATCAACCACATTAAGCTAACGCTTCCGCTTTCGGTCTATGAGGATACGTGGACACACTCTCCCCCTCTTGTTGCTATACAGCTCCTAGATAGATATGGCTTGAGCGTAGGATTTTTTTGAAATTAAATGCTACATTTCCCAAAAGCTAGTAACATGACCCTTGCACACACCAAAGTATGTTCCAAATTGCCTAGAAAACTCAATTAATGTATTAAAAGGCAAAACGAACCGTGAATAGTTTCATATTACTATAGTTTCATGTTGCCTCTGTAAAATAAATCAAGGCAGGAATACATAGTGTATGTCGTTTCGCACACATAGGTGACAAGGTAACTCTCGAAACCATGAGCCATTTTGAGAGAAGCTCCGGTTTGTAAGTTTGTACCAAATCTTGTCCCGATTTGGACTAATTTTTTACAACAGCATGTTGGTGCTATGTCATAACACCATGCCAAGTTTCATGATTTTGAGGCGAGTTTTGGATTTACAGTAATTTTAAAACTAGTTTTCTCAATGTTTACTGTCGAGTAGGCACCGCCCTGGATAGGCTTTTTCCTCATGGGTCCCTAATGACAGATCCAAATCTGTCACTACCATGTAGCTTTTCTTATTAAGAATTACATCCCATTTGGTGTGCTAGCTGAAAATAAGTTTGTGGGTGCAGGTGGGCGCTAAGAACTTGCGATTCTGTAATGAACAAAGATCTCAAGGATCTGGCGAGAGCAAGGTTCTTTCCCTATGTTGTGAATGCTTATAATACTTATGTCTTAATTAAAGAAATGGAAAGCCAGTGGCCCAGTATGAAAGAAAATATGGGTCAAAGCCGAGTTGAAAAGGGCAACAATGTCTAACTCTAGCTTACAAACAGTACAAAAGAACAATGATTAATTGCTCATCGGGTTTAGACAAAATCCAGATTGAACAGGACAGTGACATCTATTCAACCAAAGTGTGGGGTGGGGGAAGGGTCCGGCAGTACACTACGAGTTGTGAACCTCCGTGTGGGATTATTGATCATTTTGTGAGTCATATATGCCAGATGAAAGTCATGAATTGGTTATTTAAAGAATTACACAACCCTTTCGTACATAATGTTTGGGCCACATGCATGCATTTGTGGTCCTCTCAGACACTCTCCCTCGTGCGGTTATCAGCGACGTGCCCATTCGTTTGCCCGCAAAGGTTTTCAGTTTCCACCGACAATGAGAGGCATTTGACCAAAAGGAGGATTCATCTTGGCATGTGTGTGGGGTGGATCTTGGTGGGATTCCATATCAAAGTTCGAGCACGTGCGTACACACTCCCACCGGCTTGAAGTGAGGGGGCTACACGCACCGTGGTGTAGTGTGTTTCCAGTTTACGAAGCATGTGCCACATCAAAGTTGTGAATTGGGTATTCAAACATCACATTACACACGGGCACATGCACGCGGTGGTTTTTTCCTATGACATCACTCACGTGTGCCTCTCTCTGTGGGACCACGATGTCGTCGTCGACCAGTTGAATGTACAACGAGAGAGAGGTTAATTTGACCAAGAAGGATGGTTCTTTTTTGGTTTATGTTACTTACATGCACGGTATAGGAGTATGTACATGTCAAAGAGGGGGCAACATGAATACTCTATATATATGCGTGTCATAACCTCGCTCCATGTGGGGACTTTTTGGTTCCCGAGGCAGGTTGCACGTAAAGTTGTACATTATATTAGTATTCAAACATCATGCAATACCATGCAGGCGGTGGTTGTCGTATATATAGGAACTCACTCGCGTGTGGAGCTTCCATCCATGGGCATGTGAGGTTGTCCTCCATCACTTTGACCCAATGAGAGAGAGAGGTTAATTTGATCATTAAGGAATGATTCTTTTTTGGTTTGTGTTATACAGTAGAAGTACATATATACCACACGTCAAATGGGGGCGTACATATAGCACATACCACGTGTCATGAACCTCGCGCTTTCTGTGGGGACTTTTTGGTTTCCTATATTTATACGTGGTGCCACATCAAAGTTGTGCATTGCGTATTAAAACATCACACAAACATCTCTTTGGGCCACATGCAGACGGTGGTACGTAGTTCTATATAGGATGATCACTCGCGTGCGACGTATGCTTCACTTCTGTGTTGGGCCCACGAGTTCGTCGTCCATCACTTTGACCCAGCGAGAGAGAGGTACATGTTTTATGAACAAGGAGGATTAATTCTTTTAGGGTTGTGTTACTAGGTGTATATATAGTACGTGTCGAGGGGGGTGACCAGCTTGGTGTATCACTTTCACCGAGAGCGCGAGAGAGGTTAACTAATTTGACTTAAGAGGGGATTAATTTTTTGTTTTGTCTTGATATAGATCATGATGTGAGATTACATATATATACAATAGTGCATCTGTACACATGAATCCATCCCACTGGACCGAAGGGGGGAGATCACACGACACGTCATGAACGACCTCTTGCTTCGTGTGGGGACATTTGCAATTTTCAACGCATGCACCACATCAATGTTGTGCATTGGTTCGGGTATTCAATACGTATGTATGCGTCACACACCTCCATAAATATGTTCGGGGCACGCGCATGCAATAATGGTTGTCTTTGGACACACTCTCACTCACTTGGTTATGGGCCGCAAGCCTATATATATTTGTGGGCCCACGTGGACGAACATCATTTCGACCAACGACGAGAAAGGTTACCAAGGTTCATATATTCTTCTTCCTTGCTTCGAGTAACCGTATAGTAGGTCGACTCATTCCAAGCCTAATTAAGTTTGAGCTCATGCTACGCGTCCTGAACCCTCGCTCGGTGTGGGAATTTTACGGTTCCAAAGCATGGTGCCACATCAAATTTGCACATTGGGTACTCAAACAGCACACACACCACTTCCATAAACATACTTGGGCCACATGCACAGAGTGGATTTGTCTTCATACAATACTCCCTCGCGAGGTTATCGGCCACAAGCTAGCCCATTTTGCGGGGTTGTGTGGACGTCCATCACTTTGACCAACAACGAGCGGGGAGAGGTTGTACGGCCAAGTTGGATTCTGCTTGGTCAATGTTACAGTACGTCTTGGTGAGATGCCCTCCCCACGACGTGTGTGTGGGAGGGTGGGGCTACTTCGCGCTACCTGCAACCTCCGTGGGGTCGGGGAAGTCTAGTTAATTTGCGAGGCACACGTGCCACATCAAAAGTTGTGATTGGTAGTTAAATATCACACACCACACCCTTTTCATACATATAGTTGTCGGATTTCGGGTTCCGGCATACCCTTGAGGTTTGAACACTGGGGTGCCTGCGGAGATCTCTCCCCTACTGATCTACGTCTAATCCTCTCATGTGAACTAAGATGAAAATGATGAACAACACAAGAGACACGAGGTTTATACTGGTTCGGGCCACCGTTGTGGTGTAATACCCTACTCCAGTGTGTGGTGTGATGGATTGCCTCTGGGCTGATGATGGATAGTACAAGGGAAGAACAGCCTCGCGAGGGGCATTCTTGAGCTGGTGCGGTGTGTTCTACTTAGTCTCTAATGGGTTTCTTTTTGCTCTCTCTCTCTCTTTGTGGAGGCTAGCTCTATTTATAGAGGCTCTGGGCCTCTCCCCGAATAATTGAGCAGGAAGGGTGCCATCAATTTGCCTTTTTGAAGGGGAACATCTAGTACAAGCTATCCTGACCAAAGGTGGTCTTCGGCTGCCAAAAGCACTGGTGATGACGCCGTCTTGGGCTCCACGGTGACCTCCGTCCGGCCGTCCGGCTGGTCTTGGTCTTGTTGCACCGGAATTATGGTGGGTTTGTCATGGCAGATGTCCTCGTGAAAGGACTTAGTCAAGGAGCCATCGCATGTGCTTGCCCCCTTTGCACCAAAGGGGAAACAAGGACCCTGCGCAGGCCGGCGCCCGCCTGGCGCCCGCCTGGCCTTGATCGTCACGGCTTGCGTCATGGGATCCTCGCGAGGTACTCTTGCATTGATCTCTTCGCCTCCTCGCGAGCCTGCTTGATGAGGCAGCTCTTGAGGAAGCTTCCTGTCATCCGCCCCGCGAGGCTTGGCCCCTCGCGAGGGTCTTGAGCTGGGGCTGATGAAGATGGGCCACGCTGGGCCCCCACCTAAGCCACGCCGCAAGCCGCAGGCAGGCAAGTCTGGGGACCCCCGTTCCCAGAACGCTGACAGTAGCCCCCGGGCCCAAGGTGCGCGCGGGCTTGGCTTAGCAGAGAAGCGAAGGGGCAAGCACGAAGCGCCGCAGGCCCTAACAGCCTGCGGCCTTGGGCGCCACGTGGCGGTTGATTGGACGTGGGCATCTCCACTTCCCACAACGCCTTGGTAAATGCACGACTTGACAAGTCCCTGCATGCAGAGATATGGGTCATGATTACCTGAGGTCATGGTGCTCAGCAGTTGGCCTTCCCCGGCTATAAGTACGGGGTCGTGTGAGCTTCCTCAGTTCACCCTGTTCCGTTAATCCTCCTCTTCTTCTTCCTCATCCTTGCTTCATCTTGCACCAATTGCACTGATCCCATGGTTCTCAGCTGAGGAGAAGGGAAAGGCCCCCAGAGAGGGTCCTCACTTCCTCCCGCCGAAGAAGCGACCAATCCTCTGTCACCGGGACAAAGGCGCCTTGCAGGAGGTGTCGAGGCCATGGTACGAGCGGCAGCCGCCTGGTTTTCTGCTACCCTTGTACGCCTGCATCGTAGGCCCTAGGGGGGAGGGCGCCGAGCAACACCGATAGCATCGCCGCCAATGCCGGTGAGTCACAGTGGTGCGTGTCGTCCCCCCTGGAGTCCACGCGGAGCGCTCCTCTCGCGAGCTCGTGCTCCACGCCGCCATGCCTCCAGTTTCGTGGATCCGCCTTCCACCCTCCTTCGCCTTCAAGATGTCGCCGAGCGGGGCCCTAGAACTCTGGCTGCAGCACACCGACTGTGGCACCCCTACAACCGAAGCGGAGGTCATAGTCGTCGCCTCCTTGATGTTCTTCAATGTCTTTGATGCAGAAGGACGCCGGCTGGAATGCTTCCCTAAGGGAAGCGGCAGGGGTGATGAACTGGCGAGGACCAGCCCCGCCCGTTGGTCCTCCTGTGCCTCCTCAGGCAGCAGCGGAGGGACTGAGGGCTTCAGCGGCTCCCCCGAACTCCTCGCGACCCCGAAGACGAGCGACGATAGCTACGAGCCTCCGAGCTCGCGCCGCGCTCGGAGTGGGGCAGCTGCATCGGGCCGCCGACGCCACTGATCTGGATGGGATTGGCGCCGTCACTGGGCAGCCCACTGTTGATGATGGCGTCGCTTGGGAGGTGCTAGCAAGTAGCGTCCCTTAGGGTTAGCACCTTTTGTTCCCCGCGAGGAATTAAAGCAACACCCCGCGGCGGTATGTAAGGCATCTGCCGTGCCTTTTGTAAATACTATATCCTTAATATGAATTGGCGTGAGGTGTCCATTCTGTTCCGACTAAGCTCCCCCTTTCTATCCTCATGAGGAATTGGCGCTCTACGCTGACAGGTCCTAGTCCCCAGGCAAGCTTCAGCCGTCGCTGGTATGCCAGGTCGCGATGCCGTGGTCAAGGCCGGGAGGTGTGCGGCCCGAGGTCCGGTAAGAGCCCCCAAGTCGCAATGCTCGGGAGGTCCCCTTTAGCGCTCAAGCAATCCTTGCTGGGCGAGAAAGGAAGGTAGCGTCACCGTGACAGAGTTGCACTGGGCGGGGATTTAGCGCTGCGTTGGTCTAGCTCTTGCGAGGGCGCGACTTATCTTGTGCGTCTGACGTAGTTCCTCGGAGAGGCGCCCGGCCCGAGAGGCGGTGGCCGAGGTACTGCTGGGTGAGGCCCTCGCGAGCTTCTTCCCACTCCCCCGCACTTTCCTTAACGCTCTACGTCCTCAGGTCCCAGCCCTCGAGCGAGCTCAGCCGCCGCTAGTATGACAGGTCGCGATGCCATGGGTCAAGGCCAGGGGTGAGGGCTGGAGAGCCAGTAGGAGCCCAAGAGTCACGATGCTCAGGTACCCCCCCCCCCCTTTAACCTGCAAGCGGTTCGTGCCGAAGAGGGGGAGAGAGAGCTCACGATGCCCCCAACGTTGCTCCTGGAGTAGGTCCTGCACACCAATTATGAGGAGAAACAAGGCCTGTCGTTACGGTCGCCGGCCAACCTCTGGTCACTCCGAGGGAGCGGTCAGGGCACTGAGGGCCTGGTGAGGTGGCGTCGTGCGGGGATGCCGCGGCCCACTCAGGTTTATCAAAGCTGCAGGGACGGACCTGTGTGCATGCGCTGTGCCAAAGCGAGCAGCTCTTCAGATAGGCGTCGATCGAGCAGGTGATTAGGTCAGGTATGTTAAGCACATAGGAAATCCAATTTCAAGCAAGTGCAGGTAAAAGCAACCGCCGCTGGGTCGGGCCCGAGCGGTGTGGGGATGATGCAGCCCGAGGGGTGCCCCCAACAAGGTAAGTAAAGAGCATAAACAAAATGGATGCATGCCGCGGGGACAGACCCACGCGGCCTGGGAATGGTGCAGCCCTTTGGGCACTCCCAGCTGAAAGTAGAACTCTGAAAGATGTCACCTGGTGCTGTTGAAGATGAAGTGATGCTAAGGAAGTGAGCGATTCGCGGTGAAGACGTTGGCCCTCATGAGCCCCCAGGCCCAGGGGCCTCGGGAGGCTCTGGTGGCATGTGCCGGTCCTCGGGGACCATCACCACCTCCGCCAGGACCGCGTGATGCCTGACCTCCTGAGCCTCCAGAATGCTCCTCAACAGGCGCTGATGTGCGGCGACCGCACTCGGCAGGACGAAGGGCATGCGAACGTAGCTGTGAGATGGGACGCAGCTCGGTTGAGCCCTGGTACGTCAACGCAGACGCGCAGTCCTCCATCCTCGCCTGGGTGTGGGGCCACTGCAAGTAAGCGGCGGCTGCCGCGCATGACTCTGGACTCTTGTAGCTCATGGGTGTTCCTTGCGATGAACTCCTGAGGGTTTGGTCTCCTTTGACTTGTACCTTCATGAGGGAAGCGTGCTTGAAAGCACCCCTCCAAGTGGTGCCCGAGCGCCTCCCCTGTGACCTTGGCAAGGATGGCGGCTCTCCAAGAGAGAGCCCCGAGCCCTGCCTGAGGAGGGCGCCGGGCGCGCCTTCCTATGCGTGAGAGGGTGGTGCTCCCTAATCGGGTGCAAATCCTGACGCAATACCTCCGGAGGTGCCTGCCTCCTTGTGGCTCGGGCCAGGTGAGGTCTTCTTCCTCTTGAGGGTCGCCTCGGGAGGCCTCCCGCTCCTGTGATTTGGGTCTTCGATTGCCGCGGCACGCTCAAGCGAGCACACTGCATCCCTTTCTTCACAGGGTACGGTGATGACTCCACCGCTTCCTGGCATCTTGTGGACATTGTAACCATGGTGAGTCACTGCCATAAACATGGATAGGGCTGGGCACCCAAGGATGGCGTTGTATGGCAGGCGGATGTGAGCGACGTCGAAGTCGATGAGCTCGGTGCGGTAGTTGTTGCGTTGCCCGAAGGTGACCGGAAGGCGAACCTGCCCAATTGGAACAGTGGAACCATCGGTGACTCCTGAGAAAGGCTTGGTCGGCTGAAGCTGGTCGTACGAAACTTGGAGATTGTCGAACGTCTCGACGGACAGGACGTTGAGTCCTGCCCCGCCATCGATGAGGGTCCTGGTTACCTGCACGTTGATGATGCTTGGGAGCAAAGCATCGGGAGGATTCCGGCCGTTGCCACACACTTGAGCTGGTCTGCGGAACTGAATGTGATCGCGCACAAAGACCTCCTGAGAGGGCGTGTGGCCTCAAGCTTGGGAAGGACTGCATTCACCTCGCGAGCAAACTGTTTGAAGATGTGCTGTGAGGCTGGGGCATGGGCGCCACCCAAGATGCAAGCAATTGCACGCGGCTCTTGGAAGCCCCCAGCCCCATCGTCTTGGTGTTGGTCTTCGTTCCTCCTCAGTGGAGGCGGCAGAGGAGGGAGGCCTGCGTAGCCGTGCGGCTGGCCCTCACGAGGTTGGTCCCTCCAGCCTCCCTCGCGAGGCTGGTCCTGCCAGCGGTCCTCGCGAGGACGGTCACGCCATCCCTGGCGAAGGCCACGGTCTTCCCATCGTCCGCCACCTCTTCCTCCTCCTCGACCATAGCCCCTGTCGTTGCGCTCTGGGTGTCGGCTGATTCACCCATCTCGCACGGCTCTGAGCTCTTGACATTCGTTGGTGTTGTGGGTGTGGAGGTCATGGTACACGCAGTACCGTCCGCCCTTGGATGACTCGGGATGATCCCTGCCTCGCTTGGCGTCCGGTTCCACTACTAGCACGGCAGCCCCCTTGCGCTTCACGCCTTTGGCCTTGAGCTTCTTTTCTTCTGGGTCAGCTGTCGGGAGCTCGAGGAGGGAGAGGCACCCTTCCTCAGCCCTGGCGCACTTGGTCGCCAAGTTGAACAGCTCCAGGGATGTGCACAGGTCTTCATGGATTGCTAGCTCTTCCTTCATCTTGACGTCGCGCACGCCATCGGAGAAGGCTGAGATGATAGCTTCTTCAGTCACCTTCGGGATCTTGAGGCGAGCGTAGTTGAAGCGCTGGATGTACTTCTGCAGGGTTTCTCCCGGCTTTTGCTTGATGCGGCGCAGGTCACTCACGGCAGGGGGGCGGTCGCGAGTGCCCTGGAAGTTGCTGATGAAGCGGGTGCATATCTCCCTCCAGGAGGAGATCGTGCCAGGAGCCAGGTTCAGGAGCTAGGTGCGGGCGCCGTCCTTGAGCGCCATGGGAAACCAATTCGCCATGACCTTTTCGTCTCCGTTGGCGGCTATGATGCCCAGCTCTTAGAGCTGCAGGAACTCCACGGGGTCCGCTGTGCCATCATAGCGGGGAGGGAGGTCAGGTTTGAACTTGCCTGGCCATGTGACGCCGCGCAGCTCGGGGGTGAAGGCGAGGCAGCCCGCCATGGCCACCGGCGCCCTTTGCTGGTGATGGACTTGTTCTTGCGGGTCACCATGTGCCGCCACTGGGAGTAGTGCGGGGTCTTGTCGTGGAGGCGCTGGGGCGCGATCTCAGAGCACCGGCGCTGGGAGCGCGCGAGTACCTTCTCGAGGATGTGGGATCTCTTGGCAGCTCCCTTCTTGCTACGCAGGCGCCGGACGTGGAGGGTCCCGCCCTGGGGCTGCACGCCTTGGAGCCAAGGCACCTTCTTGGGGAGGAGGCGGCGGAGGCTCCTCCTGATCCTCGCCCCCTGCACGAAACAGAGGGTGAGGCAGCGAGAGGGACCGCAAGGGGGAGCCCCCTGCGGCACTGATGAGCTCGGTGATGCGGGCGAGCCAGTCCTCGTAGAGGTCGTCAATGGGGCGATAGTGCAGGAGCTCCCGCGTCAAGAGCAGTGAGGCGTGCGCATCCATGGGTGCGGGACGGGCGTGGGACGACGAGCCAGCTGGAGTCAGTGACGGGGTGGCGGTGCGGCCATCCCGCCACACCGAAGGATGCTGGGACGAGGCCTGCTGCTCGTTCCCTGCCGGGATGGTGGCGGCGTTGGCAGCGGGTGACGGGGAACGACTAGGGGGGCCGCCGACGGGCGCCGTCTAGGCGACGCGAGTGGCGCGAGCAGCCCGGCGCTCGGCGCGAGCCCGACGAGCGTCAGCCATGGACAGGACGAAAGATCACACACGAACAGCGGAAGAAAGATTCCGGCGCACCCCTACCTGGCGCGCCAAATGTCGGATTTCGGGTTCCGGCAGACCCTTGAGGTTCGAACACTAGGGTGCGCGCGGATATCTCTCCCCTACCGATCTACATCCAATCCTCTCGTGCGAACTAAGATGAAAATGATGAACAACACAAGAGACATGAGGTTTATACTGGTTCGGTCCACCGTTGTGGTGTAATACCCTACTCTAGTGTGTGGTGTGATGGATTGCCTCTGCGGCTGATGATGGACAGTACAAGGGAAGAACAGCCTCGCGAGGGGCATTCTTGAGCCGGTGCGGTGTGTTCTACTTAGTCTCTACTGGGTTTCTTTTTTCTCTCTCTCTCTTTGTGGAGGCTAGCTCTATTTATAGAGGCCCTGGGCCTCTCCCCGAGTAATTGAGCAGGAAGGGCGCCAACAATTGGCCATTTTGAAGGGGAACATCTAGTACAAGCTATCCTGACCAAAGGTGGTCTTCGGCTGCCAAAAGCACTGGTGATGACGCCGTCTTGGGCTCCACGGTGACCTTCGTCCGGCCGTCCGGCTGGTCTTGGTCTCATTGCACCGGAATGGTAACCTTTGCCTGATACCTTGGCATGTGCTTGCCCCCTTTGCACCAAACGGGAAACAAGGACGCTGCGCAGGCCGGCGCCCGCCTGACCTTGATCGTCATGGCTTGCGTCATGGGATCCTCGCGAGGTACCCTTGCATTGATCTCTCTGCCTCCTCGCGAGCCTGCCTGATGAGGCCGCTCTTGAGGAAGCTTCCTGTCATCCACCCCGCAAGGCTTGGCCCCTCGCGAGGGTCTTGAGCTTGGGCTGATGAAGATGGGCCGCGCTGGGCCCCCACCTGAGCCACGCCGCACGCAGGCAAGTCTGGGGACCCCCGTTCCCAGAACGCCGACAATAGTAGGGCCACCTGCATGTGGTTCGTATGTGATCTCACCCATCTCGTGCCACAAGCACACATTTGTGGGTCAGCACACAGCCCACCTTTGTCGAGAAGCGAAAGGGGAAGTCTGACCATATATACATATATATATATATGTATATATATATGATGGACTCCTGTAAGTTTTGTGTTATGGTAGGGTGAGATTTCAGATCAAGCTATTTGGGGGCATGCATTCGTAGCTAGGATGCCCTTACCGCCGACATGAAGTGGGGTTCGTAGGGGGTAGCTAACTAGCAATACTTTGCTTTTGTACGACAGGTGCCACATCAAAGTTGTGCATTGGGTATTCGAACATCAAACCATCCTTTTCATGCATATATTTAGTCCAGATGCAAGTGTGTTCGTGTTCTGGCCCTCTCTCGCGTTATTCTTTTTGCCAAATTTATAAACAACACACAAGTTGGATGTAGAAACCGTCTACGATTGGGTACGCAACAGACACAGTTCGGCCAGATTACCCGTGTGCCACGCCTGTGCCCTGCAGTCCCTCACATCAGCATAGTAGATTGGGCTCCATGAAGCTTGCCTCCCGGTCTCGAAAATATCTACTGCCTCATAATCTCGAAAATATCTACCACCTAGAAGGTTTTAAAGTTTGATAGCACACGATTAGTATGTGCGGACCGTGTGCGATGTCTGTTACTCCTGCTCTAATTCAGTCCCTTGATTCAAATTTTCAGTAGCCTCGGCATTTTACTCCCGCCTGTGCATCCCTCGCAATCTCAAAAATATCTGCTCGCCCTTGATCTAAATTTTTAGTAGCCCCGCCTTTCTAATCCCACCAAGTAAAATTTTCAGCCGCTACGGTATTTCCTCAAACACCACCTTGCCCCCTCCACACACACCACAGACACCCCAAAACCTCCACTCACACAGACACACACCACCCCCGAAACCATTGGTAGGTCGCCACCATCACCGCTGCCTCCATGCTCAACCTCTGCATGTGTGCCAGGGAGCTTGAGGAGCCAATGGAAAAAAAGAGGATTATCGTGGCCTCTTCGCCCAAAGCCGGCGAGGTGGCCGCCGAGGTGTCCCCGTCGTCCTCCACGGGCTCTTTATCAATCCGCCGGCGCCGGTCCCCTGACCTGCCCGCCACCGCGCCCCTACACTGGTTCAAGCACTTCCCCGTCCTCCCTCGGACCTGGCAGCCGACCAGGTCCTACCTCAGGGTCCGGCAGCGGTGCTGGAGGACATGGGTCGCTGAGATTACAGATCGGGAGACCCACACCCGCCGGTCGCTCGATAGCTTCCACACGACCGAGCTCACCGCCATGGAGTATGACCGCGGGTAGGTCCACTACCATGGCGCGGCGACTAGGCTCATTTTCCCCTTTGGCACACGTCTGGTCGACCTTGTTCTGCCGGAGCTAGGGGTGGTGAGCTTGGCTATGGCGCGAGAGGACCGCGAGATGTGGGAGCGCCTCGAAGCCAAGGCCACCGATGAGGCCTACATGCAAGAGCTCCGCCGGTGGCACCCGGAGCTCGTGGAGGCGGAGCGGGTGATCTTTGCTGGCGCGGAGGGCGGCAAGGTTATCGTGCTCTCCTCCGATGACGAGGTTGAAAGCGGCAAGGATGGCGGCGCGGAGGGCGTCGAGGTGGGCGGCGAGGATGAGGAGATCGACGTCGATGAGTGGAGGAGTGGAGGAGTGTCTTCCCCAATGACCCTGACGATGGCACCGGCCTGGATCCGGCTCACGACACACCATACCAGATGAGGAAGGATTGGCTGGACCTCCACTTTGACCGAAAGTAGTTTAGCTTAGTTTAAATTTATGTTTTATGTTCGGTTATGCAAAACTATATATATTTATGTTTGAATTCATGCTACTTTTGGTTGAACCTGCTTTGAACTTGATAAATTTAAGTTTACAACGTTAAGTTTAGGGGATCGACTAGAAATAGCCAAAAATTGTTGGAGTATATATATATGCACTAAGGGTTTTTGTCCTGATACATCTCCGCCGTATCTATAATTTTTGATTGTTCCATGCCAATATTCTACAACTTTCATATACTTTTGGCAACTTTTTATACTATTTTTGTGACTAACATATTGATCCAGTGCCCAGTGCCAGTTCCTGTTTGTTGCATGTTTTTTGTTTCGCAGACTATCCATATCAAACGGAGTCCAAACGGGATAAAAAATGACGGAGATTTTTTTTTGGAATATATGTCATTTTTGGGAAGAAAAATCCACGCGAGACGATGCCCAAGGGGGCCACGAGGCAGGGGACGCGCCACAGGGGGGCAGGCGCGCCCCTGACCCTTGTGGCCACCCCGTAAGGCGGTTGGTGCCCTTCTTTGGCCGCAAGAAAGATAATATCCGGATAGAGATCATGTTAAAATTTCAGCCCAATCAGAGTTACGGATCTCCGGGAATATAAGACGGTGAAAGGGCAGAATTTGGGAACGCAAAAATAGAGAGAGACAGAGAGACAGATCCAATCTCGGAGGGGCTCTTGCCCCTCCCACTCCATGGAGGCGATGGACCAGAGGGGAAACCCTTCTCCCATCTAGGGAGGAGGTCAAGGAAGAAGAAGGAGGGGGGCTCTCTCCCCCTCGCTTCCGGTGGCACCAGAGTGCCACCGGGGGCCATCATCATCACCGCAATCTTCACCAACAACTTCAGCGCCATCATCACCAACTCTTCCCCCCCCCCTCAATGCAGCGGTGTAACCTCTCTCTTACCCACTATAATCTCTACTTAAACATGGTGCTCAATGCTATAAATTATTTCCCAATGATGTATGGCTATCCTATGGTGTTTGAGTAGATCCGTTTTGTCCTATGGGTTAACTGATGATCGTGATTGGTTTCAGTTGCATGTTTTATTATTGGTGTTGTCCTATGGTGCTCTCTGTGTCGCGCAAGCATGAGGGATTCCCGCTGTAGGGTGTTGAAATATGTTTATGATTCGCTTACAGAAGCACAGACCCGAGTAAGTAGGTTGTTGCGTATGGGATAAAGAGGACTTGATGCTTTAATGCTATGGTTGGGGTTTACCCTAATGATCTTTAGTAGTTGCGGATGCTTGCTAGAGTTCCAATCATAAGTGCATATGATCCAAGTAGAGAAAGTATGTTAGCTTATGCCTCTCCCTCATATAAAATTGCAGTAGTGATCACCGATCTAGTTATCGATTGCCTAGGGACAAATAACTTTCTCGTAACAACAAGATCTTTACTAAAACAAACTTAGTTGTGTCCTTATCTAAACAGCCCCTACTTTTTATTTACATGATCTTTATTACCTTGCAAACCTATCCAAAAACACCTACATAATACTTCTAGTTTCATACTTGTTCTAGGTAAAGCGAACGTCAAGCGTGCGTAGAGTTGTATCAGTGGTCGATAGAACTTGAGGGAATATTTGTTCTGCCTTTAGCTCCTCGTTGGGTTCGACACTCTTACTTATCAAAAACTGTTGCGATCCGTGATACTTGTGGGTTATCAACACCTTTTTCTGGCGCCGTTGCCGGGGAGCAATAGCGTGGGGTGAATATTCTCGTGTGTGCTTGTTTGCTTTATCACTAATTATTTTTTATTTGTTGTTCTTAGTTGTTCTCTATCTTTAGTCATGGATATGGAACACGAAATACCAAAAAATTAGGTGTACCTGTGTAACACCCTGGATGTAACTTTCCTTATTTGTACTCTAACTCTTGCCGTTTCCGGCGTTAAGTTATATTTATTTCCTCAGGTTCGGGTCTTTGTCTCCGTGTGTTGTTGTCCTTGTCATGCATCTCATATCATGTCATCATGTGCATTGCATTTGCATATGTGTTCGTCTCATGCATTCGAGCATTTTCCCCGTTGTCCGTTTTGCATTCCGGCGCTTCGTTCTCCTCCGGTGGTCATTTCTAGCTTTCTTTCGTGTGTGGGGATTAAACATTTCCGGATTGGACCGAGACTTGCCAAGCGGCCTTGGTTTACTACCGGTAGACCGCCTGTCAAGTTTTGTATCATTTGGACTTCGTTTGATACTCCAACGGTTAACCGAGGGACCGAAAAGGCCTCGTGTGTGTTGCAGCCCAACACCCCTCCAATTTGGCCCAAAACCCACCTAACTCTGCTCCATGTCCTAGAGCGTTCGATCACGATCGCGTGGCCGAAAACCGCACCTCATTTGGACTCTCCTAGCTCCCTCTATGTCTATTTAAAGAACCCCCGAAATCCGGATCTTCTCCTCCCCCGAAACCCTAGCTCCATTCGTCTTCGTGCGCCGCCGGACAAAAAGACGCGCCAACGGACATTGTCCGCGCAGCCGCCGGCGCCTACCAGGGGGCGCCATGTGGTGAGCGCCGCCGCCCCGCGCCGCCGGCCCGGCGAGCCCGCGGGAGGCCCCCCGAGCCCGCTTACTCCGCCGCAAGGCCACGCCTTCCACGAGCCGTAGCTCCCGGCTCCGCCGCCTCCCTCGCCCACTCCGGCGGCCGGAGCACCGCGCCGCTTCCCTGCCGCCTCGCCCCGCCATCGCCGCCGGCCGCCGCCACCGCCGCCGCCTCGCCCCGCCGTCGCCACCTTGCCCGACCGCCGCCGCCTCCCGGAGCGCCGCGAGCCGCCCCGGCCGCCGTGGGCCCTGCGCCGCCGCCCCGGCCGCCGGCGACCTCGCCTCCGCCGGCGACCTCGCCTCCGCCAGCCGCTGTCTTCGTCCCCGCCGTCCTCGGCTTCCGCACGCCGGTGAACAGTGCAATCCAGATCTGGATCCGGGTTGCTACAGTAAACCCTAATCCGGGGTAGTTTTTGTTGTCATGTATTTTGTTGTCATGTTTGAGTGCTGTAGCATGTTCATTTCATTGCATTTAGATGCCTACTTGCTGTAAATCGCAGACCGGTGTCATATTTGAATCGCTTGCCATTTCCAAACCGTAGCTCCGATTCCGACGTTCTTTATATCGTTTTCAAGCGATTTCATCTCATCTTTCCAGTGGCACACTTGGATTTCCAAGTTTAGGCCAGCTTCATGCATTTCCTGTCATATCTTGCATTTTGCATCCCGCATCCCATCCCGCATAGCATATCATCTTTGCATTGTATTGTTTGAGTTTGCACGTGGTTGATTGTATCCTTGTTGCTTGTTTGTCTTGTTTGGGTAGAGCCGGGAGACGAGTTTGCTAACGAGGAGCCCATTGAGTTTGCTTTTGAGGATCCAGTCAACTTTGACAACTGTGCAGGCAAGATGATCATACCCTCGAAATCACTACTATCTTTGCTATGCTAGTTTGCTCGCTCTTTTGCTATGCCATTGCTATGATGCCTACCACTTGCTTGCAAGCCTCCTAAATTGCCATGTCAAACCTCTAACCCACCATAGTCCTAGCAAACCGTTGATTGGCTATGTTACCGCTTTGCTCAGCCCCTCTTATAGCGTTGCTAGTTGCAGGTGAAGATTGGAGGCCGTTCCTTGTTGGAAAATTTATTTACTTGTTGGGATATCATTATATTGCCATGTTATATTAATGCATCTATATACTTGGTGAAGGGTGGAAGGCTCGGCCTCTCGCCTAGTGTTTTGTTCCACTCTTGCCGCCCTAGTTTCCGTCATATCGGTGTTATGTTCCCGGATTTTTGTGTTCCTTATGCGGTTGGGTTATAATGGGAACCCCTTGATATTTCGCCTTGATTAAAGCTCTTCCAGCAATGCCCAACCTTGGTCTTACCATTTGCCACCTAGCCTCTTTTTCCCTCGGGTTTCCGGAGCCCG
>NC_041382.1:492619767-492694884 GCF_002162155.2 Triticum dicoccoides
CGAGTAGACTGCGGGGCCACCTCGGGGCAACTTGAGGGTTGGTTTTACTCGTAGGATGTCTCATCTGAGTGTGCCCTGAGAAAGAGATATGTGCAGCTCCTATCGGGATTTGTCGGCACATTCGGGCGGTGTTGCTGGTCTTGTTTTAACCTGTCGAAGTGTCTTGAGTAACCAAGATACCGAGTCTGATCGGAACGTCTTGGGAGGAGGTCTATTCCTTCGTTGACCGTGAGAGCTTGTCATGGGCTAAGTTGGGACTCCCCTGCAGGGATTGAACTTTCGAAAGCCGTGCCCGCGGTTATGGGCAGATGCGAATTTGTTAATGTCCGGTTGTAGATAACTTGAACCTTAACTTAATTAAAATGAATCAACTGAGTGTGTTACCGTGATGGCCTCTTCTCGGCGGAGTCCGGGAAGTGGACACGGTGTTGGAGTAATGTTTGCGCAGGTTGTTCTCTAGCTTCTCGCTCGTGCTTTGCCTCCTCTTCTCGCTCTCTCTTGCGAATAAGTTAGCCACCATACTTGCTAGTCGCTTGCTGCACCTCCACTCATATTTTACCTTGCCTTACCTATAAGCTTGAATAGTCTTGATCGCGAGGGTGCGAGATTGCTGAGTCCCTGTGGCTCACAGATTACTATTACACCAGATGCAGGGCCTGATGATTCCGCTCCAGGAGACGCGTATGAGCTCAAGTGGGAGTTCGACGAAGACTCTCAACGATACTATGTTTCCTTTCCCGATGATCAGTAGTGGTGCCCAATTGGGGGTGATTGGGACCGTTGTCGCATGTTGGGTTCTCTTTTATTTTGGCACCATAGTCGGGCCATGAGTGTTTGGATGATGTAATGTTATTTAAGTACTTGATTGACGTGGCGAGTGTAAGCCAACTATGTTATCTCCCCTTTTATTATCATATTACATGGGATGTTGTGAAGATTGCCTAACTTGCGACATATGCCTTCAATGCGATTATGTCTCTAAGTCGTGCCTCGACACGTGGGAGCTATAGTCGCATCGAGGGTGTTACAACCTGCTACTCATAGAAAAGGGGAACCTCCTAAAACCCTCGATGCTCATTATGTGAAAGATATTATGTACTACTTTGATAATCTTGAGAAAACCCCATTCAATTATGTTATGGGAGACACGTTGGATCAACGTGAATACTTTAGGGATTATCGCTTGACTCAAAATGGGAAATTATTATGGGATCAAATTCATATGTTGTATTGGTATGCTCGGCAACTTTGCTTGAGATATGATTATACTTGTTGCTCTAGGATGAAGGCTCAGCACCTTCCCTTTTCATGCAAATTTAATGATGATAAAACCTTGGCTTCTTATGCTAATGGTATATATGATTACTTTGATGTGGAACAAATAGAAGAATTTGTTGCTTTTATGGGTGCTTATGAAATTAAATCTTTGTTTAAAGAGTGTGAAAATTTTGATGATTCAGTTTATAGACCTGAAAATTTAGCTATCCTAAAATATTGCTATGAGAATTATGAATTCAATGCCGATATCGATGCATTTATTGAGAAAGTTTCTGCTGTCCAAGAAGAGACTAATATTTTGCAGGAGTCTATGGAAGAAGAAATTGATGAAACTGTGAGCTCATTGGATGAAAAAGATGATGAGGAGAGCGATGAACAAAAGGAGGAAGAGCGGATTAGCTACCCACTCCCACCTTCTAATGAGAATAACTCTTCAACTCATACATTGTTTTATTTCTTTTTGTTCTTACCGAAGGATGATTGTTATGATGATTGTTCTGATCCCGTTGATTCTCTTGAAATATCCCTTTTTGATGATGCTTGCTATGCTTGTGGCCAAGATGTCAATATGAATTATGCTTATGGAGATGAACTTTCTATAGTTCCTTGTGTTAAACATGAAATTGTTGCTATTGCACCCACGCATGTTAGTCCTATTATCTTTTTGAATTCTCCCGACTACACTATATCGGAGAAGTTTGCACTTATTAAGGATTATATTGATGGGTTGTGTTTTACTATTCCGCATGATGATTTTGATGAATATAATATGCATGTTCTTGCTGCTCCTACTTGCAATTATTATGAGGAATTACATCTCAGCCTCTTTATGTTTCCAACACGAAAAAATTGCAAGAAACTGTTTATACTATGCATTGGCCTTTACTATGTGTGCATGAATTGTTCTTTTATGACATGCCAATGCATAGGAAGAGAGTTAGACTTCGTTGTTGCATGATATATGTTACTTTGTGCTCACTACTAAATTACAAATCGTTGTTAATTAAAATTGGCTTTGATATACCTTGGGATTCTGGTGGATCCATTACTTGAGCACTATATGCCTAGCTTAATGGCTTTAAAGAAAGCGCTGCCAGGGAGACAACCCGGAAGTTTTAGAGAGTCATTTATTTCTGTTGTGTTCTTTTATGAAGTTTAAAAAATAAAAATAATGTGCCAAGGTTTGCCTTTAGGATGTTTACTTTGCTTGTTGGTTTGCATGGTGCAGGACAGAAACTTTTGCTGTAGTGCGCGATTTTTCATTTTTGTTGGAATGTCAAATGGTTCTGATTCATTTTGCACTGTCATTCTATGCAAATTTTTATTTTTCCTAATTTTGGCAGAATTTTTCAAGTATCAGAAGTATGGGGAATGTTCAGCTTATTTCAGACTGTTCTGTTTTAGACAGATTCTGTTTTTGATGCATAGTTTGCTTGTTTTGATGAAACTATCGATTTATATCAATGGATTAAGCCATGAAAAAGTTATATTACAGTAGACACAATGCAAAAACAAAATATGAATTGGTTTGCAATGAAAAAGTTATATTACAGTAGATATAAGTGATTTTGCTTTATTATACTAACGGATCTTACTGAGTTTTCTGTTGAAGTTTTGTGTGGATGAAGTGTTCGATGATCGAGAAGGTCTCGATATGAGAAGAAGGAAGAGAGGCAAGAGCTCAAGCTTGGGGATGCGTGAGGCACCCCAAGTAAATATTCAAGGACACTCAAGCGTCTAAGCTTGGGGATGCCCCGGAAGGCATCCCCTCTTTCTTCAACAAGTATCGGTATGTTTTCGGATTTGTTTCGTTCATGCGATATGTGCAATCTTGGAGCGTCTTTTGCATTTAGTTTTCATTTTTCCTTTATGCACCATGCTGGTATGAGATATTCCTTAGTTGATTTATAGAATGCTCATTGCACTTCACTTATATCTTTTGAGTATGGCTTTATAGAATGCTTCATGTGCTTCACTTATATCATTTGAAGTTTGGATTGGCTATTTCTCTTTACATAGAAAACCGGCATTTGTAGAATGCTCTTTTGCTTCACATATATTTGTTAGAGCGTGGGCATATCTTTTGTATAAAGAATTAAACTCTCTTGCTTCACCTATATCTATTGTCGGAGTAATGGGCCACGGGTAGGCCAACCCGAGCCCCAAAACCTTTCAAGACATTGGAGCAGGCTGCGCCCCTCAAGACCCCAGGGCGAAGAGTCGCCTTCTATGGAGTCGATGGCAAGACGGCCGACTGCCCACTCACGGCCGAGTCCCAGGGACGACTTCAGGGTAAGCCGACTCCTGACTGGCGACTTCCAGAGAAGCCGGCTTTGGGGAGTCGGCCTGCGACTCCAACAAACCCCACATCCTCATATGGAGGGACAGGACTAGGGAGTGGCTACAGTAAAGCCCGCTCCCGCCCCTTACCAAGGGCAGGCATGGGCACAGTACGCCGTACCCGGGGAGATCTCCATGCGGCGTGACACTGTTGTTGTGCCGGTCCTGACATCAGCACCACAGGACCGAATCGAGCGCCCACGACGGCTTGTCTGTATGGCCCGGAGGCAGCGGGTCCCACCAGTCAGTGAGACCCCAGGAGACTGCAAGTGCGCCGCCAGTCGGCCCCCGGGGTCGGCCAAGCACTCCCCCGGGGGCCCACGCGCCATTAATCAGATGTGATGGAGAGTGGCAATAGTGATCGCCCGCCAGGCGGCGGGGCTGTTGCCACGACTCCATGATCAAGCCCGCGTCATCAGAAGCACGGCTACAGTAATCAGCAGCCGGCAAGACCCGCCCGCGGCGGATGCGGCCTGTCGGCTCCATACCAGACCAGTCGGCGGGGCCCACCCGCCGGCGGGCCCCAGCAATTGGCGGAGAAGACGGAGGCCAGAGGCACTAATGGCTGGGCCTGCGTCCAGCCGGATTACCATTGTACCCATGGGGGGTAGGCCTATATAAACCCCCCAGGGCACCTATGCAAGGGGTTGGAAGCCATTAGCTCTAGACCACATCACATAGGAGGGAGAGAGCTAGCCCTGCCCTCTCCTACCTCCAGGAAACAGCTCAAGGAGCAATCGTGTAAACACTTTGCCATAGTGATCATGCGGAGACCCCGCAGAGAAGCAGTAGGGGTATTATCTCCCCGGAGAGCCCTGAAGCTGGGTAAGATTCGCGGGCGTGCATGTCTTCGCCTCATCCCGTTTCCAGGCACCGGCGACGTTCTACTCTCCCCCACCATGATAAGCCATCCTTTGGCATATGTCGCACCCGACCCCCGACATTTGGCGCCCACCGTGGGGCCTGGTGCACCGTCGTCGGGAGACCTGTTCTGGACGGGAACCCTTTTCCTCCCTGGCGAGCGTAGCCAGCCAGGCATGCCAGATGGAGTTTGCGCCGACATGCTACGTGGCGTTGAGATCGCCTGCGTAGCTAGTTGCCTCGCCGAACTTGTCGGAGAGGTTCGCCTCTCCGACGAACCTGCATCCAACGCAGGCACGGGCGGCTCTGAGAGCCTCCTCGCGGGCCTTCTCGATCAACTCCACGTTTCTGGCGAGCCTACCGTAGACTTGGAGTCTGTAGGCTCCACCGACCCAATGCTGGTCGACCCCGACACCGCTTGGCTCGACGCATTCCCCACTAATGTGGTGGTGTACGACGAACCTCTCCCTCGCGCAGAGAGCGACGGAAGCACCGTCACCGAGGTGCTCGTCATCAGTCATGACGAGCTCCCCGGTGGAGGAGCACACGACCCACTCGGCGCGGCGCTACAAGACCTAACTGCGCCCATTCCGGAAGACGCTAACACAGAGACGTTGGAGGCGCGCCGCCTTCAGCTCGTCGAAGGAGCGAAGAAGCTGGCCAGCATGAGACGCTTGTCAGAAGCCTACCAACGGGAGATGGATCGCGCCGTTGGCGGCTCGCCGGCCCTGGCAGGGCCCAGCCGCCTTGCCGCGGTCCAGCAGTGCGGCGTAGCCATCGCCAACCTGTTTGGGGCCAGCCGCCCTGTGTACGCTACACCAGCGGAGAACATCCGAGCCGCCCAGGCAGCGGTGGACGAGCTGGACAATTTCAAGGGCGAAGAACGCCGCCTGATGATGGAGCGAGTCCAGCGGCTCCTCGACGTGGCTGCCGCGCAGAACGAGGCCGGCTGCCGCACGGAGGCGCCGCAGCAGCAAAACGATGACCTTCGCCGAGATCAAGGCACGACGTCTCGGACGCCAACTGGCGGCGCCCGAGGAAGAAGAGACAAGGATCCGGCTGTCAGCCACAGTCGGACTCACATTACCATAGAGCGCGACCGAGACGACCGCCCGAGAGCAGTGGAACGATGGGACGACTGTCCGCCTCCTCCTCCTCGCAAGGAGAGGCAAGTCACCCTGCCGCCTGTTGACCATCCGACTCTCGGCAATCACCTTGGCCGCCGAGAGGGAGTCGGAGAAAATGACGCCCGCCACCGGATCGATGACTTCACCGATCCCTAGCGCTGGAAGAAGAAGACGAGTTGGGTCCGCCTTGTTTCGGACCCCGCATTCGAGACGAGCCCTTTCCAAGAGGGTTCACGCTCCCAAGAGACACGCCCAAGTATACTGGCTCCATGAAGCCGGAAGACTGGCTGGTCGACTACTCCACGGCTGTCAACATAGCAAACGGCAACAAGCGTGTCGCCGTAAAATACGTTCCGCTCATGATCCAGGGCACGACACGGACGTGGCTGAATAGCCTGAAGCCCCGCAGCATCAACAGCTGGGTCGACTTCACCGAAGCGTTCATCCGCAACTTCACCAGCACGTATAAGCGTCCTCCCAAGCCTCGTCAGCTCTCCTTGTGCGTGCAAGGTCCCCACAAGTTGACTCGCGACTACCTCACGCGTTGGGCCGAGCTTCGGAACTCCTGCGAGGGTGTGCACGAGGTGCAGGCCATCGAGTACTTCACGGCCGGGTGCAGAGAGGGCACCCTCCTCAAGCACAAGCTCCTCTGCGACGAGCCAGAAACCCTCGACGAGCTGCTGATCATAGCGGACAAGTACGCCACGACCGACTCCTCCATGAAGGTGGAGATTCAAGTCAACACAACTGGCAAAGTGGCCCCCCAAGCTCCAAGAACTCCGGCGGGAGACGCCAATCGCCGACACCAGCAGGGCAACCACAAGCGCAAGGCCCCGCTGCCGGCTTCCAGCAGCCGGCAGGTCGCGACCGTTGAAGCCCAGCAGCTGGACGAGCAGCCTCTGCCCAAGCGACAGAAAGGCGGCAAGCCCAACTGGTTGCCGGCCTTCTCCTACGAGCAGACTCTGGATGGACCTTGCAAGTTCCATAGCGGCGCAAAGCCGTCGAATCACACCACCCGGAAGTGCCACTGGATCACCAGGATCTCCAAGGGAGACGGCCTCCTGCCTCCCCCGCCTGCTGGGCAGCCGCCTCCGCCCCAGCAGCCGGCTGTCAGGCCAGTTGGCGCAGTACAAGACGAATACCCTGAAGAAAACGGCGCCTATGTGGTGTTTACCAGCATGGCCGATGATCAACGCAGCAGGCGGCTGCAGCAACAAGAGGTGAATGTAGTAGCATCAGAGACGCCAGAGTTCATGCACTTGTCCGAGAAGCCCATCAGCTGGAGCAGGGCTGACCACCCAGAGGTGATGCCGAGTCCGGGCTCCTATGCCTTGGTCTTGGACGCCACCTCTGATAGACGGAGGCAGCAGCATCAATATCCTGTACAAGGACATCATGGAGAAGTTAGGAATCAAGCAAAGACAGCTTCAGAACAGCCGGACTATGTTCCACGGCATTGTTCCTGGGCTTTCCTGCTCACCAATCGGCAAGATTTTGATGGACGTCCTCTTCGGAGACAAAGATCACTTCCGCCGAGAGTCTGTTTGGTTTGAGGTGGTGGACCTTGAGAGCCCATACCATGCGCTACATGGCCGACCCGCCTTGGCCAAGTTCATGGCAGTCCCCCACTACGCCTACCTCAAAATGAAGATGCCTAGTTCAGGGGAATTCTTACTGTAGCCGGCGACTACCGGAAGTCGTCTGCCTGCGTGGCTGAGAGCAGTCGGCTAGCCGAGTCCCTGGTGATCGCGGCCGAGAAGCGGCTCCTTGATCAAGTTGTGGCGATTGCCGGCAAGCAGCCAGAGGTATCGCCCAACCCTAAGGAGTCAGAGGCTGAGGGTTCGTTCAAGCCGGCCAAAGAGACAAAGAAGATACCCTTGGATCCGGAGCACCCAGAGAGGTATGCTATCGTAGGCGCAAACCTCGACAGCAAATAGGAAGGCGAGCTCATCGATTTCCTCCATGAGAATCGGGACATCTTCGCATGGTCCCCCAAAGACATGCTAGGTGTACCGACGGAATTCACCGAGCACAAGTTACATGTCCGATCTGATGCAAAGCCGGTCAGGCAGCCCCTGCGCCGCCTATCAGAAGAGAAGAGAAGAGTTGTCGGAGAAGAGATAGCCCGACTCCTCGCAGCCGGCTTCATTATGGAAGTATTCTTTCCAGAATGGCTGGCAAATCCGGTCCTGGTACTGAAGAAGAACAAGTAGTGGCGAATGTGTATTGACTACACGAGCCTCAACAAGGCCTACCCTAAGGACCCGTTTTCTCTACCAAGAATTGATCAGGTGATAGACTCCATAGCCGGATGCGAGTTGTTGAGTTTTTTGGATGCATACTCAGGACATCACCAGATCAAGCTAAACCCGGCTGACAGATTGAAGACCGCCTTCATCACGCCATTTGGAGCCTTCTGCTACCTCACCATGACGTTCGGCTTAAGGAATGCCGGCGCCACCTTTCAGCGTTGCATGCAGAAGTGCCTCCTCAAGCAGCTCAGTAGGAACGCCCACGTCTACGTGGACGACGTGGTGGTGAAGAAGGAAAAGCATGGAACACTGCTGGAAGACCTCAAGGAGACCTTTGAGAACCTGCACCGATTCCAGATCAAGCTCAATCCCAAGAAGTGTGTCCTCGGGGTACCAGCCGGCCAGCTCCTTGGCTTCCTGGTCTCTGAATGCGGCATAGAGAGCAACCCTGTAAAGATCAAGGCCATTGAGAGAATGGAGGTACCCAGCCGACTGCTGGATGTGCAAAAGTTCACCGGCTGCTTGGCGTCCATTAGCCGATTCATCAGTCGGCTGGGCGAGAAAGCTCTCCCCTTATACCAACCATAAGGCGGACGAAGCTTTTCTCCACTTGAAGAAGATGCTAACTACTCCACCCGTCCTGGCGGCTCCGACTCCCAAGGAACCCATGCTCTTGTACATCGCCGCCACCAACCGGGTAGTCAGCACGGTCATTGTAGTGGAACGCAAGTAGGAAGGCAAGGCACTACCTGTCCAGAGATCGGTATATTACCTGAGCGAAGTACTGTCGACCTCCAAGAAGAACTACCCCCACTACCAGAAGATGTGCTATGGCGTACACTTTACTACCAAGAAATTGAAGCCTTACTTTCAAGAACATCCGATCACTGTGGTCTGCACGGCCCCACTTGCCGAGATCATCGGAAGCCGAGATGCTTCTGGCCGAGTGGCCATGTGGGCCATAGAGCTGGCTCCCTACACCATCCACTACCAGCCCCGCACCGCTATCAAGTCACAAGCACTGGCCGACTTCCTCGTCGACTGGGCCGAGACCCAGTACCTACCTCCAGCGCCTGACTCCACCCATTGGCGGATGCATTTCGACGGCTCCAAGATGCGCACCGGCTTAGGAGCCGGCGTCGTCCTCACCTCTGCTAAAGGCGACAAGCTCAAATACGCACTACAAATCCAGTTTGCTGCCTCCAACAATGTCACCGAGTACGAGGCGCTCATTCACGAGCTCTGGCTTGCCAAAGAACTTGGCATCCGCCGGATCTTGTGTTATGGCGACTCGGACTTAGTGGTCCAGCAGTCATCTGGCGACTGGGACATGAAAGATGCAAACATGGCAAGTTACCGTTTCCTCGTACAGCAACTCAGCGGGTATTTCGAAGGGTGCGAGTTCCTCCATGTGCCAAGAAACGACAACGACCAAGCAGACGCCTTGGCATGAATCAGCTCTACCCGCCAAGCAATACCATCCGGTGTCGCCCTTCAACGCCTCCTGAAGCCGTCTGTCAAGCCTTCACCAGAGTCAGACTCCATCTTTGTGCCTGCTCCTCCCGAAGATGTCGGATCCGACTCCCGAGCCCCGGCAGACGGTACGGGGATTTTGGCAGATGGCTCCAAAGCCGCCATAGTCAAACCCGCCCCGGGGACTGCGGCGGCGGACTCGAAGACTCCAGAACTCGACCCAAGGGCCGCGCCACTCAGCCTGGGGACTTCATTAACCCAGCAAGCAGTTGTTGACTCCAACCGGCCGCCTCCTAGCCCAACCGCCCTCGTCCAAGTCGCAGTTCTGGCAGTCGAAGAAATAGCAACACCCTCATGGGCCCATCCCATCCTCAAATTCCTGGTGAGCAAAGAGCTGCCGACTGATGAGACCTCAGCTCGGCAAGTACAACACCGGGCGGAAGCCTACACCATAGTCAACAGAGAGCTAGTCAGGCGCAGCATCACTGGTGTCTACTAGCGCTGCGTAGAGCCAGAGCAAGGCCAAGCAATTCTCTTCTGGCCGACTGCCTTAGAAGAGGCCAAGGAATTGGTCCAAAAATGCAAAGGGTGCCAGAAGTTCAGCTCCAAGCCGCACCAGCCGGCTTCTACACTCAAGACCATCCCCATTGCCTGGCCTTTCGCAGTTTGGGGTCTAGACATGGTGGGACCATTCAAGAAAGCATGAGGTGGCTTAACTCACTTACTCGTCGCAGTGGACAAGTTCACCAAGTGGATAGAAGCAAAGCCAATCAAGAAGCTGAACGGTCCGACTGCCATAACTTTCATCTCCGATATCACAATTCGGTACGGCATACCACACAGCATCATCACCGACAACGGCACAAATTTTGCCAAAGGCGCCTTGGCCCATTTCTGCGCAACACAGGGCATCCGAGTGGACCGAGCGTTCGTCGCCCACCCTCAGTCAAACGGCCAGGTGGAGCGAGCAAACGGCGTCATCCTGTCCGGCATCAAACCCCAGCTGATTGAGCCTCTGGAGCGCTCGGCTGGCTGCTGGCTCGACGAGCTACCAGCCGTCCTCTGGAGTGTGCGCACGACTCCAAACAAGTCAACCGGCTTCACGCCTTTCTTCCTCGTCTACGGTGCTGAAGCCGTCATCCCAACGGACATAGAGTTCGACTCCCCACGAGTCACCATGTACACCAAGGAGGAAGCAGAAGAAGCACGACAAGACGGCGTCGATCTGCTGGAAGAGGGCCGGCTATTGGCACTCAATCGGTTCAGCATCTACCAGCAGAGCTTGCGCCGATACCACAACAGGAAGGTCAAGCCAAGATCTTTCCAAGAAGGCGACCTTGTTCTCCGGCTGATCCAGCGAACAGCCGTCCAGCACAAGCTGTCGGCGCCTTGGGAAGGCCCTTTCATCATCAGCAAAGTACTGGGCAACGACTCCTACTACCTGATTGACACTCAGAAGCCCCGAGCACGCAAGAGGGACGACTCCGGCAAGGAGACAGAGCGGCCATAGAATGCAAATCTCCTTCGAAGATTTTACAGTTGATGCAGTATGTACCACGCTACCTTTTGTATTAAAGTACCAAGACTTCGGGCCCCCTGAGACGAGCTCGGGGACTGCCCTCTTTTTTCTGTATGATAAAATTTATGCCTACAAGTATGTTACTCTTTGTTATGCCGCTTGGCACTGGGCTCAACAAGGCGGCCCGGGGACTTGCCGCCTTGCACTATGAAATGCTTCCTGCAACCGGACAAGTAGTGTGTAACACCTAAACCGTCTCCTGTCAGAAGCCGTAGCTCGTAGAGCGACTGTATGGTGGGCAGAAGTAAGGTAGAATTGGCGTTCGCATGAAAAATGGCTAAGGACTCAAAGCATAAAACATAGCTCAAGACGGCTTCCAGCCTTTTTTCGCACACCGACCCTCGAATAGTCAGATTGCCGCCTTCTATTCAACTTGCTCAAAACCTCTTAAAAACGGCTAAGTACTTGCCTTCCCAAAGTAGCCAAGCATTTGATCCAGCGGCAGTCCGCAGAGCGGCTGTCTGATTGACAAGGCAGGCAACTAAGAGAAAGCGGCAAAGGAAAAAAAGCCAAAAGAGCAATGAGCAAGAAAAGATAGAACTCGGATAAATATATTTACATAACGTAGGCCCTTGGCCGAATATTCGAGCAGAAGTTCAAAATACACCCCGTGGGTGGAATTGTGCAAATTAACAAGTTCTTCAAAGACTACTAAAGCAGATAAAATAAAGATAAGGCAGCAGCTTAGGAAGCAGCAGACGGATTCGAAGGGTCGGAGGAGGCGGCAGCGTCAGGCATCGGGGCGGCCGGCTGGGTAGTCTCGGCTTGATCGCCTCCGGCGGCAGTCGGCTCGGTCGTACGCGGCTCGTTGCTGGAGGCGCGGTCGAGCTGAGGCTGGTCGTCTGCTCCGTCTTCTGGTGCCTCCGTCCTCCGCCTCGCCTTCCTCCTCGACGCTGGAGCCAATCACCTCTGCCGAGTCCTCGCCGTAGTCTGGGTTCATCCCAAACCACTCCGGCGGTACCTCCTCGACGTCTTCAGACCGCTCGGGGACAAAGATTGTGATAGCCTGGCTTATTAGGGATGATAGACTACTCATACCAATAAGGAATTCTTTCTTTTCCGGGAGCCCATTCGGATAGAACTCCAAAGTTAAGCGTGCTCAGCTTGGAGTAGTGTTAGGATGGGTGACCGACCGGGAAGTTGCTCCCGGGTGCGCATGAGTGAGGACAAAGTGCGCAGAAAAGACTAGTATTGATCTGTGGGGCCAGTCTAGATCCCGCCAGGAGTAACGACCACCGGCGGGTGTGTCCGGGGCGTTACAAGTTGGTATCAGAGCCGACTCTCGCGGTTACACGGATGGTTGCGGACAGGTGCACGGTCATGTTGTTCATGACGTTTGTGACCCGTCGTGGCACCCGACATGGCACATGTACCGGACTGGATGCACAGACGTATGTGCCAAGAGGAAACGTTCATGTGGCTCGACGAGGACGTCGGTTCCTCTGAGTGGGGGTGTATGTGATAGCCTGGCTTATTAGGGATGATAGACTACTCATACCAATAAGGAATTCCTTCTTTTCCGGGAGCCCATTCAGACAGAACTCCAAAGTTAAGCGTGCTCAGCTTGGAGTAGTGTTAGGATGGGTGACCGACCGGGAAGTTGCTCCCGGGTGCGCATGAGTGAGGACAAAGTGCGCAGAAAAGACTAGTATTGATCTGTGGGGCCAGTCTAGATCGCGCCAGGAGTAACGACCACCGGCGGGTGTGTCCGGGGCGTTACAAAGATGCTGGTGTCGGTGTACTCGGTGATCACCGCAGCATGCTTGACGAGGGCGTCTTCCGCAGCTGCCAGCTCCGACTGGGCCTCCGACCGAAGTGTGGCCAGCCGGTCTAGATCCAGCCCCGGATACCACGCCTTGACGAACTCCAAGGCCCGGCGCGCTCCAGCTCTGGCCGAAGAGCCCTTCCAGGCCTCAAGACGACCAGCCGCGACCTCTAGCCAGTCGGCCGTCAGGCTGGTGGTGCGCGGAGCCTGCATGTCCGGCCATAGGGCGGCAATCGCCTGGGCACCGACACGCTGAAGCCGGCGCAGCATCCGGTGAGTCGGCCGAAGGCGAGCCTCGATGCTAAGGATGTGCTCGTCAAGGGTTCGGGGGGCGTCGGCGGCGATCTCTGCGCCCTCCGACCTTCACGGGCAGCCTCGATGGCTTGGATGGCGGCCTGCGAGTGCCCAGGAAAGAAGTCTGCCAAGACGGAAGAAACGAAGAAGCAAGTCAAAAACTAGGATTCGACACGACTTATAATTGGCAGCTCGAAGAAAGAAAGTAAAGAAACTCACCATCAACGATGTCTTCAATCTCATGGAAGCCGGAGGCCAGCATCGCCTCCTTGTGAGTGCGGGTGTATGTGATAGCCTGGCTTATTAGGGATGATAGACTACTCATACCAATAAGGAATTCCTTCTTTTTCGGGAGCCCATTCGGACAGAACTCCAAAGTTAAGCGTGCTCAGCTTGGAGTAGTGTTAGGATGGGTGACCGACCGGGAAGTTGCTCCCGGGTGCACATGAGTGAGGACAAAGTGCGCAGAAAAGACTAGTATTGATCTGTGGGGCCAGTCTAGATCCCGCCAGGAGTAACGACCACTGGGGGGTGTGTCCGAGGCGTTACAAAGATGCTGGTGTCGGTGTACTCGGCGATCGTCGCAGCATGCTTGACGAGGGCGTCTTCCGCAGCTGCCAGCTCCGGCTGGGCCTCCGATCGAAGTGTGGCCAGACGGTCTAGATCCAGCCCCAGATACCACGCCTTGACGAACTCCAAGGCCCGGCGCGCTCCAGCTTAGGCCGAAGAGCCCTTCCAGGCCTCAAGACGACCAGCCGCGACCTCTAGCCAGTCGGCCGTCAAGGCGTTACAAAGATGTTGGTGTCGGTGTACTCGGCGATCGTCGCAGCATGCTTGACGAGGGCGTCTTCCGCAGCTGCCAGCTCCGGCTGGGCCTCCGATCAAAGTGTGGCCAGACGGTCTAGATCCAGCCCCAGATACCACGCCTTGACGAACTCCAAGGCCCGGCGCGCTCCAGCTTAGGCCGAAGAGCCCTTCCAGGCCTCAAGACGACCAGCCGTGACCTCTAGCCAGTCGGCCGTCAAGCTGGGGGTGCGCGGAGCCTGCATGTCCGGCCACAGGGTGGCAATCGCCTGGGCACCGACACGCTGAAGCCGGCGCAACATCCGGTGAGTCGGCCGAAGGCGAGCCTCGATGCTAAGGATGTGCTCGTCAAGGGTTCGGGGGGCGTCGGCGGCGATCTCTGCGCCCTCCGCCCTCCGACCTTCACGGTCAGCCTCGATGGCTTGGATGGCGGCCTGCGAGTGCCCAGGAAAGAAGTCTGCCAAGACGGAAGAAACGAAGAAGCAAGTCAAAAACTAGGAGTCGACACGACTTATAATTGGCAGCTCGAAGAAAGAAAGTAAAGAAACTCACCATCAACGATGTCTTCAATCTCATGGAAGCCGGAGGCCAGCATCGCCTCCTTGTCAGACCAGGAGGAGCACTCGCTCGCGAACTCGGCCAGGAGGGCGGTTTCCGTCTCTTCCGCCTCCCTCTGCGTCTTCGCAAGCAGCTCCCTCTGCTCTGCCAATTGAGTGGCAAACAGATCGTGCTCTGTGGCGAGGTTGCTGCACTCCTCCCCTTTGGCGCGCAATGCGGAGTTGACTTCGCTCAGCTGCTGTTGAAGAGCAGCGTTGGCTCCTGGAAAGAAGGAAGAAAGAAGGCGTTAAGTCATCAATAAAGAAGGTTACCGGGGAGATCCGGCCCGACTGCTCAGCAGTCGGCCCGAATCTCGGGGACTACAGCCCGTGGGTGCGCCAGCGCGCCCCGCAAAGAAGAAAGAGGACTTACTCTGGCTCTCCGACAAATCGGCGGTCCGCTTGCCCGACTCTTCAACATTACGGTTGAAGGTAGTGACGCGGAGGTTGTGGTAATCCTGCGACAAGCGTTTCAGACAAAAAGTTAATACCAAGAGTTCATCAATTGGAGTTCCGGGCCGCCTACTCAACAGCTAGCCCGAAACTTGGGGACTACGCCCAGTGGGTGCGCTGGCGCGCCCCCACAGAGAGGAACAAGAAAACAAGGACCAAAGGAAAAAACATACCCGGACGGCTGCCCGCGATGCCAGGTACGCCTTGGTGCAATTCTGGAGAGCGTCGCCCTCAGCAGAAGCTTCGCCTTGACATCCAGAAGCGCCTGTTTCAGCGGCCCTGTGCCGCCTCCTCGCACCCACCCAATGGGCATGACGCTCGTCACTTCGGCGTCTGGGATCGCCGAGCTGGCGGTGCCGGCCTCCAGGGGGCGGGGTGCCGAAGTCGCCTTCTCTAGACGGCGGCACGTTGGCGAGCCGACTTGGAGGAGTAGCCTCACCACGGCCTCGTCCTCGGTCGGCGGCACCAGAGGGTCCGCTGGCTCTTTGCCTTGTGGGCTCCCAGACGGCAGCGGAGGCGGCGGCGGAACGATCACGGCCGGCGTAGAGGAGTCGTGGCCTTCCCTCTCCATGATGGGGTTCTCGCCGACGGCTTCCCCAGTCTACCCCGTGAACTCCAGAGGCGGCGGCGCGGAGTTTGGCGGGGTGACGAACACCGCCGGTTGGCGGCGCGCGGCCTCCTCAGCCTGCCGCTTCGTCGCGGCGATGGCTTTAGCCTCCGCCAGTTTCTTCTTGGCGGAGGCCTCCGCCCTATCGGTCTCCGCCTTCTCCAGGCGAGCGGCCTCTTCTTCGTTGCGCTTGTCCTGCGCATTTCGTTCTGTTGCCTCCCGGAGGTCAGCAGCGGAGTCAATCCGCCGGGTGGTGGCGGACATCTCCGCTGACCCCATGACGGAGGTGGCGGTGACCCTCTCAAGAGTGAGGGGAGCCCTGAAGCAAGGGAAGCAAGCAAAAGACTCAGACAAAGCCACAAATAAAGAATAAAGCGTTGAGACAGAATACTCACGCGGAGACCAGCGCGCAGCTTCTTCACTTCCTTACGGAAGCGGATGGCCTTCGCAGCCGCCTCGTCCCGCCGGGTCGCCGCGGCCGAACCCTTGGGTTTCTTCGGCCGACTGCCGAACAAAGTCGGCACGGCCCTATGCTTCTTCCCGCCGCCCGGAGCGCCCGGCGCGGAAGAAGAGCCTGCGCCAGGCTGGCTGGCTCCTGGCCGATGGCGGGGGGCGACTTATCCCTCGGCATCATCGTCAGGCCAGTTGGCGAAAGTGGCCGAAGGCCTGGAGCCGCCTGCTGCTCCTCCTCCTCCCTAGGTGTCGTCCTCCAGAGCCGCCGCCCCCAGATCAGGGTCGTCGACGTTGCTCTTCGCCTGGTCGGCAAGGAACTCGCGGGTCGGCCCCGAGGTGCCGGCTGGTGGATGGAGGAGGGGATTCTGACCAAAGCCGACTGGTCAAAACAAACTCGGCAAGAAAGAAGACAATCCAAAGAAAGAAAGAAAAGGCAACTCACCACGGGCGGGGGGTTGGTGCGGGAGCACGGCTCCTTGCCGAACCGCCAATCCTCCAGGAGCTTGCTGTCCGAGAGGTAGTTCACCATGTAGGCCACCTCCTCGTGAGGCATGTACTTGGTGCACATCCGACTTGGGTCGTGGCGCCCACTCATTTGGCATATCATGTGGGGGCGACCTTGGAGCGGGAGAACTCGGCGCGCCATGAAGGCGGCCAGCACGTCTGGACCAGTCAATCCCTCCGACTGCGTCAGCAGTCGTACTCGCGCGACGGTCCCGGCTCCCGCAGGCGTCAGCAACTTGGCCCGGTACGACCAGTTGGGCAGCCTCCCAGCCGGCGGGCCGGCTTCGAAAGCTGGCAGGTTGACCCAGTCGCCCCTCGCGGAGACGCTCCTGACGTAGAAGTACGATCTCTGCCACATCTTCACCGACTTAATCAGAGAGATGGTGGGGAAGGGGTTGTCGGCCCCCAACCTTCGCACGGTGATGAAAGCGCCACATTGAGCCGGCACACCTGCAGCCTGGGTGCTGAGCTTGGAGAAGAAGAACTCCCCCCAGAGCTCGAGGGTGGGGAGGACTCTGAGGAAGCCTTCGCACAAGGCCACGAAGGCGGACAGTAGCACCACCGTGTTGGGGGTGAGGTGGTGCGGCTGGAGGCCGTAGAACTCCAGGAAGGAGCGGAAGAAACTGCTCGCCGGGAGCCCCAACCCGTGCAAGCAGTGCGAGTGGAAGATGACCCACTCGCCCTCCTGTGGCGCGGGGGAAATCTCCCCCCTCAGCGCAAGACGCACCCGCACGTGATCCTCGCCGGGGAGCCAACGAGTCTTGCGGAGGAACTCGATGTGGTCGTCATGAACTTCGGAGCCGTCCCAAGTGTCGGAGCGCACCGGGGGAGGCGCGGCGGTAGAGGAAGAACTCATCGCGAGCTGATTGCCGCGGCATTCGTCGAAGCTTGGGCGCGTGGTGGAGCGAAGAAGAAGAAGGAGGAGGAGAGCGAGGAGTAGTGGGGAGGAGGGGCGCGCGTGCCCCCCTCTTTCCCCTACTTATAGCCTCGTGGGCTGCGAAGCCGAGGGGGCGGTCCTGGGATTTACTGCGCCCACGGCCCCACGACCCCGACGTTCCACGACCAAGTTACTACGCGCAGTAACTCCACGGGAATCCCAACCGTCCGCCGGGACCATAGCGGATCCGTTCGGGCGCCAAGAAGCGGTAGTGGCGGGCCCCGCCTATGGGCCTGTCCCGTCGCGCACGTAGGCTGGCAGAATGGCCCAGCCACGTGTCATCGCATGACAGGCCTAGAACGGGCGGCGGCCTGGAGGCTTAGCTAGCACGCTACTTGGATCCCGCCGCGACGTTCGAAATATTGTGCGAGTCAGAGTTGGGCGAGTCCGACTCCTTCTAGCCGGCCCGGCAGAAGTCAACCAAGAACCATGTGTTAAGCACCCGGAAAGAGAAACTGCTGAGGCGTCTCGGCCGATCGTCCGTGGCGCCTCACCAGCTTCGGGGACTACTGTCAGAGTAATGGGCCACGGGTAGGCAAACCCAAGCCCCAGAACCTTTCAAGACATCGGGGCAGGCTGCGCCCCTCAAGACCCCAGGGCGAAGAGCCGCCTTCTAAGGAGTCGACGGCAAGACGGCCGACTGCCCACTCACGGCTGAGTCCCAGGGACGACATCAGGGTAAGCCGACTCCTGACTGGCGACTTCCAGAGAAGCCAGCTTTGGGGAGTCGGCCTGCGACTCCATCGCGAGGGACAGGACCGGGGAGTGGCTACAGTAAAGCCCACTCCCGCCCCTTACCAAGGGCAGGCATGGGCACAGTACGCCGTACCCGGGGAGATCTCCGTGTGGCGTGACACTGTTGTCGTGCCGGCCCTGACATTAGCATCACAGGACCGAATTCAGCGCCCACGACGGCTTGTCTGTACGGCCCGGAGGCAGCTGGTCCCACCAGTCAGTGAGACCCCAGGAGACGGCAAGTGCGCCGCCAGTCGGCCCCCGGGGTCGGCCAAGCACTCCCCCGGGGGCCCACGCGCCATTAATGAGATGTGATGGAGAGTGGCAATAGTGATCGCCCGCCAGGCAGCGGGGCTATTGCCACGACTCCATGATCAAGCCCGCGTCATCAGAAGCATGGCTACAGTAATCAGCATCCGGCAAGACCCACCCGCGGCGAACGCGGCCTGTCGGCTCCGTACTAGACCAGTCGGCGGGGCCCACCCGTGGGCGGGCCCCAGCAATTGGCGGAGAAGACGGAGGCCAGAGGCACTGACGGCTGGGCCCGCGTCCAGCCGGATTACCATTGTACCCCTGGGGGGTAGGCCTATATACACTCCCCAGGGCGCCCATGCAAGGGGTTGGAAGCCATTAGCTCTAGACTAGATCATATAGGAGGGAGAGAGCTAGCCCTGCCCTCTCCTACCTCCAGGAAATAGCTCAAGAAGCAATCGTGTAAACACTTTGCCATAGTGATCATGCGGAGACCCTGCAGAGCAGCAGTAGGGGTATTATCTCCCCGGAGAGCCCTGAAACTGGGTAAGATTCGCCGGCGTGCATGTCTTCACCTCATCCCGTTTCCAGGCACCGGCGACGTTCTACTCGCCCCCACCATGATAAGCCATCCTTTGGCATATGTCGCACCCAACCCCCGACATCTATTTAGAGAGATGACACAAATTGGTCATTCACATGGTTAGTCATAAAATCCTACATTAAACTTTTAGATCACTGAATATGATATGTTTGATTCCTTACAATAGTTTTGCGATATAAAGATGGTGATATTAGAGTCATGCTAGTGGGTAGTTGTGGCTTAGTAGAAATACTTGTGTTGAGGTGTGTGATTCCCGTAGCATGCACGTATGGTGAACCGTTATGTAATGAAGTCGGAGCATGATTTATTTATTGATTGTCTTCCTTATGAGTGGCGGTCGGGGACGAGCGATGGTCTTTTCCTACCAATCTATCCCCCTAGGGGCATGCGTAGTAGTACTTTGCTTCAAGGGCTAATAAACTTTTGCAATAAGTATGTGAGTTCTTTATGACTAATGTTGAGTCCATGTATTATACGCACTCTCACCCTTCCATCATTGCTAGCCTCTTCGGTACCGTGCATTGCCCTTTCTCACCTCGAGAGTTGGTGCAAACTTCGTCGGCGCATCCAAACCCCGCGATATGATACGCTTTGTCACACATAAACCTCCTTGTATCTTCCTCAAAACAGCCACCATACCTACCTATCATGGCATTTCCATAGCCATTCCGAGATATATTGCCATGCAACTTCCATCATCATCATATACATGACTTGAGAATTCATTGTCATATTGCTTTGCATGATGGTATGATAGCCAGCATGATGTTTTCATGGCTTTGTCCATTTTTTGATGTCATTGCTGCGCTAGATCATTGCACACCCCGGTACACCACCGGAGGCATTCATATAGAGTCATATCTTTGTTCTAGTATCGAGTTGTAAGTAAATAAAAGTGTGATGATCATCATTATTAGAGCATTTCCCCAGTGAGGAAAGGATGATGGAGACTATGATTCCCCCCCCCCCCCAAAGTCGGGATGAGACTCCGGACGAAAAAAAATAAAAAAAGAGAAAGGCCAAAAAAAGGAGAAGGCCCAAAAAGGAAAAAAATGAGAGAAAAAGAGAGAAGGGGCAATGTTACTATCCTTTTACCACACTTGTGCTTCAAAGTAGCACCATGTTCTTCATATGGAGAGTCTCTTGAGTTATCACTTTCATATACTAGTGGGAATTTTCATTATAGAACTTGGCTTGTATATTCCAATGATGGGCTTCCACAAATTCCCTAGGTCTTCATGAGCAAGCAAGTTGGATGCAGACCCACTTAGTTTCAGTTTGAGATTTCATATACTTATAGCTCTAGTGCATCCGTTGCATGGCAATCCCTATTCCTCTGTAATGTGCCGGACACACCCGTCGGTGGCCGTTACTCCTGGCGGGATCTAGACTGGCCCCACAGATCAATACTAGTCTTTTCTGCACACTTTGTCCTCACTCATGCGCACCCGGGAGCAACTTCCCGGTCTGTCACCCATCCTAACACTACTCCAAGTTGAGCACGCTTAACTTTGGAGTTCTGTCTGAATGGGCTCCCGAAAAAGAAGGAATTCCTTATTGATATGAGTAGTCTATGATCCCTAATAAGCCAGGCCATCACATACACCCCCACTCAGAGGAACCGACATTCTCGTCGGGCCATAGGAACGTTCCCTCTTGGCACATACATCTGTGCTTCCAGTCCAGTACATGTGCCATTCCGTGTGCCACGACGGGTCACAAACATCATGAACAACACGACCACGCACATGGTCGCAACCATCCGTGTAACCGTGAGGGTCGGCTCTGATACCAACTTGTAACGCCCCGGACACACCCGCCGGTGGCCGTTACTCCTGGCGGGATCTAGACTGGCCCCACAGATCAATACTAGTCTTTTCTGCACACTTTGTCCTCACTCATGCGCACCCGGGAGCAACTTCCTGGTCAATCACCCATCCTAACACTACTCCAAGCTGAGCACGCTTAACTTTGGAGTTCTGTCCGAATGGGCTCCCAGAAAAGAAGGAATTCCTTATTGATATGAGTAGTCTATCATCCCTAATAAGCCAGGCCATCACATCCTCACATTGACATCAATTGATGGGCATCTCCATAGCCAGTTGATTAGCCACGTCGATGTGAGACTTTCTCCCTTTTGTCTTCTCCACATAACCCCCATCATCATATTCTATTCCACCTATAGTGCTATATCCATGTCTTACGCTCATGTATTGCGTGAGGGTTGAAAAAGCTGAAGCGCGTTAAAAAGTATGAACCAATTGCTTGACTTGTCATCGGGGTTGTGCATGATGTGAATATTTTGTGTGGTGAAGATGGAGCATAGCCAGACAATATGATTTTGTAGGGATAACTCTCTTTGGCCATGTTATTTTGAAAAGACGTGATTGCTTTATTAGTAGGCTTGAAGTATTATTGTTTTTATGTCAAATGATAGACTATTTCTTGGAATCACTCGTATCTTAATATTCATGCCATGATTAGATATGCGATCAAGATTATGCTAGGTAGCATTCCACATCAAAAATTATCCTTTTTATCATTTACCTACTCGAGGACGAGCAGGAATTAAGCTTGGGGATGCTGATACGTCTCCGTCATATCTATAATTTTTGATTGTTCTATGCCAATATTCTACAACTTTCATATACTTTTAGCAACTTTTTATACTATTTTTGGGACTAACATATTGATCCAGTGCCCAGTGCCAGTTCCTATTTGTTGCATGTTTTTTGTTTCGCAGAATATCTATATCAAACGGAGTCCAAACAGGATAAAAACTTACAAAGAGTTTTTTGGAATATATGTGATTTTTGGGAAGAAAAATCCACGCAAGACGATGCCCGAGGGGGCGACGAGGCAGGGGGCGCGCCCCAGGGGGGCACGCGTGCCCCTGACCCTCGTGCCCACCTCGTAAGGTGGTTGGTGCCCTTCTCTCGCCACAAGAAAGATAATATCCGGATAGAGATCGTGTTAAAATTACAGCCCAATCAGAGTTATGGATCTCCAAGAATATAAGAAACAGTGAAAGGGCAGAATGTGGGAACGCAGAAACAGAGAGAGACAGAGAGACAGATCCAATCTCGGAGGGGCTCTCGCCCCTCCCACGCCATGGAGGCGATGGACCAGAGGGGAAACCCTTCTCCCATCTAGGGAGGAGGTCAAGGAAGAAGAAGAAGGAGGGGGGCTCTCTCCCCCTCGCTTCCCGTGGCACCTGAGTGCCACCGGGGGCCATCATCATCACCGCAATCTTCACCAACAACTTCACCGCCATCATTACCAACTCTTCCCCCCTCTATGCAGCGGTGTAACCTCTCTCTTGCCCGCTGTAATCTCTACTTAAACATGGTGCTCAACGCTATATATTACTTCCCAATGATGTATGGCTATCCTATGATGTTTGAGTAGATCCGTTTTGTCCTATGGGTTAATTGATGCTCGTAATTGGTTTGAGTTGCATGTTTTATTATTGGTGATGTCCTATGGTGCTCTCCATGTCGCGCAAGCATGAGGGATTCCTGCTGTCGGGTTTGCAATATGTTCATGATTTGCTTATGGTGGGTGGCGTGAGTGACAGAAGCACAGACCCGAGTAAGTAGGTTGTTGCGTATGGGATAAAGAGGACTTGATGCTTTAATGCTATGGTTGGGTTTTACCTTAATGATGTTTAGTAGTTGTGGATGCTTGCTATAGTTCCAATCATAAGTGCATATGATCCAAGTAGAGAAATTAAGTTAGCTTATGCCTCTGCCTCATATAAAATTGCAATAATGATGACCGGTCTAGTTATCGATTGCCTAGGGACAAATAACTTTCTCGTAACAACAAGCTCTTTACTAAAACTAACTTAGTTGTGTCCTTATCTAAACAGCCCCTACTTTTTATTTACATGCTCTTTATTACCTTGCAAACCTATCCAAAAACACCTACATAATACTTCTAGTTTCATACTTGTTCTAGGTAAAGCGAATGTCAAGCGTGCGTAGAGTTGTATCAGTGGTCGATAGAACTTGAGGGAATATTTGTTCTGCCTTTAGCTCCTCGTTGGGTTCGACACTCTTACTTATCGAAAACTTTTGCGATCCCCAATAATTGTGGGCTATCAAGTCCCTTAACTTTTAAAGAATCGGCTAGAGATGGCCTTATGCCTTGTTTATTTCAGTTCTTCACAATGTGATGCTCTATATGTGCAACTATTTGTCATGCAGTTCAATTTCATCAATAACAGTTTCCACAATACCACTATGAATTACGATATTTGGTTGTTGTTAAGGATATTTCATTTAACATGCCTTTTTGTTTTTCTAACAATCACTAGTGTACTTTACACCTGCACAATACCAGTTTGAATGACTATTTGCATGTTTTTAAATGTTATGCCTGATGCAGTTAACAGACCTTTCCACTTCTTGTTTTTCATGACTAGCGTGCTTAAGCCTGCACACTGAAGCTATGATTTGTAGATCATGTTGTCTACCATGTTTATATTTGGTTGATGTTTAGCCTGTTGTGCTTAAGATGCCTTTATATGTACTCATATAGGACAATATTGAGAACAGTGTTGTTTTTCATCGAGGTTAGTTTCATCACACTACTTATATGTACTCACTATTCGGGATATCAGTAGCTAGTACCATATAGCCTAGGGGCTGATAAGGGATTAACCGTTGAATCAGACATTTCACTGAATATATCTATAACTCATTTATCAGTAGGTAAACTATGGCCATATTTAATATATCTGAGGCTACATAGCAACATGCATTGTACTGAATGACTAAATATGCAATCCCAGGTACATAGCAACAAGGAAGAGTGTTACCTTAATGTGCTGATGATGTCTAGATATACATGTAATGAAATCTTATATAATGGGATGGAGGGAGTGTTGTACTACATCATTTTGCAATTGTTGTTTAGCTTCTAATATTAACTTGGTGCTTTTAGGTACATATGTCATTGCCAAAGATCCACACTTCGACCCTTTCTACGTATGGGGCGATGAGACATTCATGAACCAGCATCAAGTGAGGAAACTGATAAAGATTGTTATTTAAATGGGTCAAAAGATGTCAATCAAACTATTTGTTTACACTTTAAGACAATAGTGAACTGCAGGATGGTAACTAAGACCATGTAGCCTTCTTTTTACTGCCCGTAATGAGTTGTGTTAGATGATAATGTCTGAATCTTTTTTCCTTTGCAGTGGATCCTGATGCAGTTTACTCAAGATTACCTCTCAAACTACATGATTGGCGCCCGGCCATCACAAGGGGTTGGACTAGAGTCGTGCATGCCTTCTGCATCCAGGAGAGCACAATAGGGCCATTCTGCTTCACCTTGTTCAGCAACCAGAATGTCTATGGACTCTTTCTTTACCATATGTAATAGTACAAGTATAGAACCCTAGTTCATCATTCTTTATTTGGTGCTTACGTAGTTCGTAAACATATGTACCTGTGCATCGAGTAATGCATTGGTTGTTTGAACCTGAAGGATGTGATTAAAGCTATACTCTACTTTCAAGTTTAAATTAGGTACAAATTTAAATAGCAGCAATTAAATTAGGGCAAAATTACGGTGTGCAGGTCATTACGGCGCACACGGTTAATAAAGCACAGCGTGTGCAATATACATCATAATCCGACATGGTTCATGGAGAGGAACATGTGTAACAATGCACACAGTTGCCGTTTGCAAAGCGTGTGTGATGCAGACACTATCAAATATGGTGCAGGAAAAATAAATGTGTGTGATTGTCTACCTATCGTACACGGTTTATAATCATGAACTATTTGTGATGTGCCAGGCATCGTAAACATAGAGCCAGTTTCGTACGTGCCTAGAAAACTCCCATGCCTGGAATCTACATGGTTTTAGGTAAAACCACAAAACTCCGACTGCGATGGCAATGCGGGCACAAACGAGTAGCAAGGATGAAGCGTTTGGGATATTCAAGATATCAGAAACTGTTATATAGGGACAACTGTATGCATCAAGGCTCCCTATCTCTGACTGTTTCTGGGTTGTGTGGGAAGGACCCCCCTATCGCCCACACTCACTTTTCGATGGTTCCAAATGCCATCGTGGAAAGGGGTTAAAATTGTTTGTATAGAACATCGTTGTACCAGTGTGATTCCCCCTCCCATCGCCTCCTTTTTGCTATTTGATATCCCAGGCCGCCATAACCTCTCTGCTCCAACTGCAAAACCCCACCCTCCTCTGTCCGCCACCTCACCGCTGCCCAACCGGAGCCTCTTTCCCGATGACGTCGTTCACTGCAACAGCCCGACGTCCCTCATCCACCTCCGTAGATGAGGATCCTTCGTCAATCTCATTGTCCCGCCAGTTCAGCCTCCCATCCTCCACCTCCAAGGAGCTGCTCTGACAATCACCGTGGCTGATCCATCCCCACAACAACGTCTTAAGATACTCCACCGAAACGCAGCATCCTCACCAATTCCTCGGACAAAACTGAGGCCTACTCGGTGCCACCAAAGAGGTTGTACACTCATCGCATCACACCTTCTCCTTAACTTGACCTCCCAGCACCGATGGTGCTCCATCCCGCACCCCCATGGCGTGGCTACCTCGAAGCCGCCGCCACGGGCGACATCTCCCCGACGGCTCTCCCCCAGTGCGAGGCCCCTTTGGCGGCGGCGGTCATATCAACCGGATCTGCTGCTGCTGCTCCGTCTCTCGCTCACGGTACTGCTATTGCTCCGATTCTCGCTCACTATCATTGCTGCTCTACTCTTCCCCTCGCTTGTGTTGCTGCTCTGCTCTCCCCCTCGCTCATGCTGCTGCTCTGCTCTGCTCTTGCTCTCGCTCGCGTTGCTGATGCTGGTACACGGGCTGCTGCAGCTACACGAGTTGCTGCTCTGTCTCTAGTTCACGCTGCTCCTCCAGTCACTGCTGCTCCGGCTGCTATCTGCTACTGTGTTCCTTGTTGATCGCCTGCAGATTTAGATAACTGTTTCTCTACTACTTGTGCTCGAGCGGCCTAAACTACATGTGAAGTGCCTCTCTGCTACCAGTGCCTTCAGTTTCGAAAGTAACATTCAGATTCCATAGTAAATTTTAGTTTCAATAGTTAAGTTCAGAGTCAACAGTTTTTACCTCATCTGTTGTAGTCAAGTATTTTTTGGTGATGTAAATTTCACATCTATCACTTTTTGGTAATGTATTTTACATCATCTATTGGAGATGCTCTTAGAATCCCACTTGAGTTTAACGATGTCTGTCCTGTACTACTTCAGCCTCGACATCTTACGGCTCGCCGGAGCTGCTACAACGATGGAACCATCCATCACAACAGAGCAATGCCCTGGACGTCGTCTACAGATCTCTCAGATCTTCATCCACACCTCCGACAGCCACCTCTACCGCAACTTCTTCAGCGACCAACCCAACGATGTTGAGGTCGACACGGCTACGGCAAAGAGGTTGTACACTTGTCACATCAATTATTACTCTACGTTCATGTTGATCCATTAGGGATATTTTGGTTGAAAGGAAAAGTGAAGGAGAAACATAGCAATAGGAAATTTTACTATGGCACTCTACTATTCAATTATTCATGCATTTTGTTGAAAGGAATGGAGCAAAACATGCACCTGGACCTACTTTTCAAAATCCTATGCATGAAAACAAGACCAAGTGCATTAGTGGCAGAATAACATTCTAACTGTACACGCTTTAATATGGTTTTACTTTAATTTGACCATGTTTCTTTGCATTCCTCTGCACTTCCAATTCCTGTGAACCAAATACCCAACTTGACAGAAATCATGTGTTTACAAATGCTCTATTTCCCACGTGCATTTCTATCCTATTCCGGTGTTTTCCCTATCCTTGCGTTTTTAGAATCCTGCAAGCCAAACGAGCCCTTATAGAGGTACTTCAGTTACATATAGGTGCCAAATAAAACTTTGTGTGGTCTCTCCTGCTCCTGTCGCAACGTCTTCCACCTCACCAGAGCTACTCCATCGACAGAAGCATCCACCATACCAGACATCACGACTCCTGACCATCTTTTGCCGCCTCAGATCTCCTTCGCTGCCGCCGGCATCCACCACAACTTCATCAGCATCATCGACTCAGCAGATGAACCTGAGGGGTACATGAGTCCATAAGATAGGTCGCACTCTTTTGTTTCTGCTTATGTAATGCATTGCTTAATATTACCTGCTACTTTATTGTCCTATTTACCTCTTAGACTAAAAGTGAGGTCCAAATTAATGTTCAAACTTGAGTTTTAAGATTACTTGTGGGGCACATATCGAGGGAGCAATAAATAGTATCTCTGTCTATAATCTGGTTCACCTAGGGTATGCCTATGTCGTTCATCTTGGATGGGAAACAAATAGTAAAGCAATCATCATTTGTCTTTTCAGTAAATTAAAGCTATCATCAGCCTGTTATCATTATTTTTGGATCCATCCATTGGTTGTTACCATCACTCTAGATTTCTGCATGCTCTCCTTACATAATGTCACTATACTTTTTCGTCTGCATATCAGATATTGTACATAGTCATGCTGAAGATGTAGAGAAAAATAGAAGAGTTTTGCGCGGCAATACAATGTCATGCAGACATCGCTCCATGGTGAGTTCAATGGCAAACACTCCCCCCCTCTCCAGATTGTAATCCAAAGAAAGATATCTGGTTTGAGGCGGATTCAGACGTAGCTGACCACTCCTATTTACCCCCAAGGTGTTTGCTCCAACTTGGCATGATGATGTCGGTCATATCGTGCATATGTTGCCTTGCAGTGCCTACTTTCGACATCATATATGTCATCTGCTTAGTTTAGACATGTTAAGTAATGCCACCTGTTTAGTTTCTATATCATATATGGGAATTATGCAGTCTCATCTCTTTTAGCCAGCCATAATATATGTGAAATATACAATGACATCATGTTTAACCAGTCATCATATATTTGAATGATATCTTGCCCATCCTTTTCTTCATTACATTTCCAGTTGTCGACAATGTTTGTACATTAAACTACTCTTCCTGTGAATCAGCCATTTGAGTGGGCAATGGAAAAATCTGGAGTGAAAACAAGGTCTTTAGAGCAGAAGGTGCTACCTGTCGAAGCAGATCTCTGGCTGGGTCCCGGTAGCTCCTCAGAGATGGATTCAGAGACAGATGACCAGTCCTATTCCCCCACCGAGGTGTGTGCTCTAACTTGGCACGGTTATACTGCTCATATCATGCATATGGTGTCTTGCATTGCATAGCTTAGACATCATATACACAATATTCAACACCATTTTCTTAGTTCGGACATCATATATGTGAATGCCCTCTGCTTAGTATATAAATCACACTAGCAAATATATATGGGTCAATCTGTCCCATCTACTCTGGCGTCTGCCTACTACAGCGCCATTGTGCGCCCCATCCTCTGCAAGACTAGTAAATATTTGGCCTATTTTATATTATTTGTAGTCAAAATTGTCATAACAAACATCGACCACTTTCGATAATAATTGAGGCCATGGTGGTCTGTCTATTCCAGATTAGGGTATTTTTGGTCCAAAATCTTTTCATTAAAATTTTGAGGGTTGAATCCATATATTTTTTTCTAGGCGCTTCTATTATATGAGTGAATTAATCCTATAGAAAAAATTGACTCTAAGATCTTGGGGTGATACTTCATTTTATTAAAGTGCATACTAACTAAAGTAGCTCGCTCATAAATTTAACGCAAAATTAAATGAGCAAATGCCACATCTGAACCCAAGGAAAAAATTCTAATTTGTTGTTCACATACTATTAGAAGATCATGTGCTGTCATTGAACGGAACTAAAATTTTGCAGTGCATGCAAGGCATTTCTTTGTTTGTGCATGTGGGAAAGCAAGTCACATCACGGGGCAATGATGGGTGATGGATGCTAATGAGAAAATAAATTAACAGGGAGAAAAGTTAATGGCAAACAATTCTTAATAGAAAAGTGTCAGTGAAATAATTCAAACTTGTGGGTTGGTCTATATCTGTTACATAGAATCGAACAACAACAAGACTAAACTATGTATGTTGTGTCTTCCTAAGCATATATGTAGCAAAAAATGAAATGAACATCTTTGGTTCATAAATGTAGGTTTATAAGACAGAAGGTATACACACTTCCTATATTCCAAGCAGACCAGGCAGAAAGTTCCTTAGATAGCCTATATTATCTCATAATTGATACAGTGACAAGCTTTCAGTCATCTCATGCCCATCCAAACAAATATTCTTTTCGTATGTACATGATGATTGTCTCATGTGAAATTACATTAAGCTTACCTAGAGACCATAATAACTTGTGAACTGTAAATGATCCATAAACGAAATACATGCATGTAGTGTTAGAATTGTATGATAGACACACACATCCTTGTACAATTGTTCTCTGCATGCATGTATATATTGTTCTGAGTGTTGATGGTCCGTTAGAAATCCGTACATGAACATGTATTCTGATGGTCATGAAGAAATCCCATGTTGCTGCAAATTGTGATGCAAAATGCAGAAAGGGGAAGCTCCTCATCAATGCGCGGACATTCAAAAAGGGACTACTCTTCAACAGCGGTCGTGCGTCAAGACGTTGCCGCGGCCGGTGCAACCAGCTCCTCAGCGATGGCGGTCATACAATTCTTATCAGCGCATGAGTTCGTACTTACTGTGCATCCATATACGTGAGTTTGCTAGCTGTGTATGAAATCCACGTACACATACATACTATTCATACTCTGCCTTCTTCCTCTCCTCCTCTCCCTCTCACATCTCTTCTGTTTTCCTCTATAAATTGCTTGAGCATGCTGGCACTGCTGGCCCTCCCAAGCTCCGCGTCGTCCTCCTACATCCACTTAAGCCTCCCTGGACGGCCGTTGCGTCTGCGTTGACCACGGGCGGCGCCGCCGCCAGCGATGATAACCTCCTCCACGTCTCCCTCCTTCCCATCCTCTCGCTCGAGCGGACAGCATGCCCCGCCCAGGCCCATCATGTTGCCCGACATCTCGCTGAACCGCCGTGCACAAGTGCCACCTGCACTCCCCTATAGCTGGATGCCACACATGCAACCGTGCGCCGCCATGCGCATCCTCCAGCGAGCCTCCTGTCTCCTGCTCACATGCCTGCAGTCGGCGGACCATGGTGCCTCTATCATATGCTAGCTCTCTGCCCTGCCTCCAACTCCGACGCCTCCATTGCCCCTTTTGTTCCACTCCCCCAACGAAGGCTGGCCTTAGCCCGGTGTGGCCCAACCGGTGCAAGCTGTAGGAGGCCACCGAGGAGCCTGAGCTCCTCGCATGGACCCTAGTCGCAGTTCGTCGGAGTCAGCAGATGAGCGCCGCCCCTTCTCTGTTTTTCCTCCTCCCCTATCTGCTCATCTCCCACCCCCTCGTTTCTTCTCTATAGGAGCCCCAACGCCATGGATGCCCGAGCTCTTTACCACCTCGCTGACCGCTGCCGCGTTCTTCTACAGGGAGTCGCCAAGATCCATCGGGAGCCTCCTCGCTCGTGAGTTCCTGCGCCGTCCCCGAAGCCCGAGTGTCGTTGCTCCTTGCTCGGGTGGAAGAGGAAAAGGACAGAAGGTGTGAGAGGAGGTTTCTAAAGGCCCATTACCGATTAGCATTGACGCTGCCCAGGCCCAGAGAGGTGAGGCATCATAACAGTCGAATCCTTTTATCTCTGAAACAATTTTAGTACCACCTTGATAATAGTACTGTATGGTGAACCAGCGATGACGACGGACGAAAATGGATGAAATTATGGTGGTAAGAAACAATAGCCCCTTTATTAGTAGGTATAGATATGTGAATTAAATCATGCGATCACGATTACTTAGATAACATGTATGTGAATTATGTCGTGCGAACCTGTTTACTAAAGACATCATATAATTATCTCATGTCATCCTGTTTAGTTTGTCATCATATCTTTGAATTATGTCTTGCTATGCTATCCAGTTTAGATAGGCATCATATATGTGAAATTATGTCATGCTATCCTTTTTAGTTAAATAATATACATGTCAATTATTTCATGACCTATTTTTTCCACACTATCTATTACATCTATCTCTCATACAAGGTATGTACATTCAACTATGTTTCCTATTTATCAGCCATTTGAATTGGAGCAGGTGATGGCAGTATCTAGTAGAGTAAAAACACGGTCTTCAAATAAAATAGTGCTACCTCTTGGAGGAGATAGCACCCCGGTTTTACATGCACGAGAACCAGCCCTACCACACATAACCCAGACTCTCGTAGATACGTCCATTTTGCTCATGCTTTTATATTGATATTTATTGCATTATGGGTTGTTATTACACATTATATCACAATACTTATGCATATTATCTCTTATTTTATAAAGTTTACATGAAGAGGGAGAATGCCGGCAGCTGGAATTCTGGACTAGAAAAGGGGCAAATATTAGAGACCTATTCTGCACAACTCCAAAAGTCCTGAAACTTCACAGAGCATGTTTTTAGAATATATAAAAAATATTGGGCAAAGAAAGCACCAGAGGGGGGCCACCAGCTAGCCACAAGGGTGGAGGGCAAGCTCTACCCGCTGGGCGCGCCCCCCGACCATGTGGGCCCCCTAGCAGGCCTCCGGTGCCCATCTTTGGCTATATGGTGTGTTTTGACCTGGAAAAAACGGAAGGAAGCTTTCGGGATGAAGCGCCGCTGTCTCAAGGCGGAACCTGGGCAGGACCAATCTAGGGCTCCGGCGGAGCTGTTCTACCGGGGAAACATCCCTCCGAGAGGGGGAAATCGAAGCCAACGTCATCACCATCGATCCTCTCATCGAGAGGGGGTCAATCTCCATCAACATCTTCACCAGCAGCATCTCCTCTCAAACCCCGGTTCATCTCTTGTATATGATCTTTGTCCCAAAACCTCAGATTGGTACCGGTGGGTTGCTAGTAGTGTTGATTACTCCTTGTAGTTGATGCTAGTTGGTTTATCCGGTGGAAGATTATATTTTCAGATCCTTAATGATAATTAATACTCCTCTGATTATGATTATGAATATGCTTTGTGAGTAGTTACGTTTGTTCCCTGGGACATGGGAGAAATCTTGTTATAAGTAATCATGTGAATTTGGTATTCGTTCGATATTTTGATGAGATGTATGTTGTCTCTCCTCTAGTGGTGTTATGTGAACGTTGACTACATGACACTTCACCATTATTTGGGCCTAGGGGAAGGCATTGGAAAGTAATAAGTAGATGATGGGTTGCTAAAGTGACATAAGCTTAAACCCCAGTTTATGCGTTGCTTCGTATGGGGCTGATTTGGATCCATATGTTTCATGCTATGGTTAGGTTTACCTTAATTCTTCTTTCGTAGTTGCGGATGCTTGCGAGAGGGGTTAATCATAAGTGGCAGGCTTGTCCAAGGAAGGGCAGCACCCAAGCACCGGTCCACCCACATATCAAATTATCAAAGTAACGAACGCGAATCATATGAGCATGATGAAAACTAGCTTGACAACAATTCCCATGTGTCCTCGGGAGCGCTTTGCTTTATATAAGAGTTCATCCAGGCTTGTCCTTTGCAACAAAAAGGATTGGGCCACCTTGTTGCACCTTAGTTACTTTATTTACTTGTTATCCGTTATGATTTACCTTATCACAAGACTATCTGTTACCGATAATTTCAGTGCTTGCAGAGAATACCTTGCTGAAAAACCGCTTATCATTCCTTCTACTCCTTGTTGGGTTCAACACTCTTACTTATCAAAAGGACTACGATAGATCCCCTATACTTGTGGGTCATCAAGACTCTTTTCTGGCGCCGTTGCCAGGGAGTGAAGCGCCTTTGGTAAGTGGAATTTGGTAAGGAAACATTTATATAGTGTGCTGAAATTTACTGTCACTTGTTACTATGGAAAATAATCCTTTGAGGGGTTTGTTCGGGGTATCTTGACCTTGACCGGAACCACAATTATCTACTCCTCAACCTACTACACCTACTGAAAATATTTATTATGAAATCCCTTCGGGTATGATAGAGAAACTGCTAGCTAATCCTTATGCAGGAGATGGAACATTACATCCTGATATGCACCTATTCTATGTGGATGAAGTTTGGGGATTAGTTAAGCTTGCAGGTGTGCCCGAGAATGTTGTCAAGAAGAAAGTCTTCCCTTTATCTTTGAAGGGAAAGGCATTGACATGGTATAGGCTACTGGATGATATTGGATCATGGAACTACAACCGACTGAAATTGGAATTTCATTAAAAGTTTTATCCTATGCATATGGTTCATCGTGATCAGAATTATATGTATAATTTTTGGCCTCGCGAAGGAGAAAGTATCGCTCAAGATTGGGGGAGGCTTAAGTCAATGTTATATTCATGCCCCAATAATGAGCTCTCAAAAGAAATTATTATTCAAAAAATTTATGCTCGACTTTCTCATAATGATCGATCCATGCTTGATACTTCTTGTACTGGTTCCTATATGAAGACAGATATTGAATTAAAATGGGATTTATTGGAAAGAATTAAACGCAACTCGAAAGAATGGGAACTCGATGAAGGTAAGAAGTCAGGTATGAACCTTAAGTTCGATTGTGTTAAATCTTTTATGGATACCAATGATTTTCATGATTTTAGCACTAAATATGGACTTGACTCTGAGATAGTAGCTTCTTTCTATGAATCATTTTCTACTCAGGTTGATATCCCTAAGGAGAAGTGGTTTAAATATCATCCTTCCATTGAAGTTAAAGTTGTAGAACCTATTAAAGTTGAAGAAGAAACTATTACTTATAATGTTGATCGTATTGTTCCTACTGCTTATATTGAGAAACCACCTTTTCCTGTTAGAATAAAGGATCATGCTAAAGCTTCAACCGTGGTTCATAAGAGTTATACTAGAACACCTACACCCCGTGAGCAAATTAAAGTTGAACCTAGTATTGATATTGTTAAAGATCCCTTGGTCGATAATATTGAGGGGCATGTTAGTTATTTCTATGATAAAGCTGCTAGGATTGCCAAACCCAATATGAAAGATAAACATAGACCTGTTGTTGGCATGCGTGTTGTTTCTGTTAAAATAGGAGATCATTGTTATCATGGCTTATGTGATGTGGGTGCTAGTGTGAGTGCAATTCCTTATACCTTATATAAAGAAATCATGAATGATATTGCACCTGCTAAGGTAGAAGATATTGATGTTACTATTAAGCTTGCTAATAGAGATACTGTATCAACAATTGGGATTGTTAGAGATGTTGAAGTCTTGTGTGTGAAGATAAAATATCCTACTGATTTTCTTGTTCTTGGTTCCCCACAAGATAATTTTTGTCCCATTATATTTGGTAGACCCTTCTTGAATACTGTTAATGCTAATTTAGACTACGAGAAAGATATTGTTATAGTTGGTTTAGGGGATATGTCTAAAGCTTTTAATTTCTCTAGATTTCATAGACAACCCCATGATAAAGAATTTCCTATTAAGGATGAAATTATTGGCTTGCTTCTATTGTCATGCCTCCTAATGATCCTTTAGAACAATATTTGCTAGACCATGAAAATGATATGTTTATGAATGAAAGAAAGGAAATAGATGAAGTATTATTTAATCAGGGACCTATTTTGAAACAAAATTTCCCTGTTGAAATCCTTGGGGATCCTCCTCCACCTAAGATCGATCCCGTATTTGAGCTTAAACAATTACCTGATACTCTGAAATATGCTTATCTTGATGAAAAGAAGATATATCATGTTATTATTAATGCTAACCTTCCAGAGCATGAGGAAAAGAGATTATTGAAAAATCTGAAGAAGCATTGTGCCACTATTGGATATACTCTTGATGATCTTAAGGGCATTAGTCCCACTCTATGTTCGCACAAAATAAAATTGGAGAAAGATGCTAAACCGGTTGTTGATCATCAGCGATGATTAGATCCTAAGATGAAAGAAGTTGTAAGAAATGAAACACTAAAGCTTCTGGAGGCAGGTATAATTTATCCTATTGCTGATAGTCAATGGGTAAGTCATGTTCATTGTGTCCCTAAGAAGGGAGGTATTATTGTTGTTCCTAAAGATAAGAATGAATTGATTCCTCAAAGAATTGTTACAAGTTATAGAATGGTAATTAATTTTCGCAAAGTAAATAAAGATACTAGAAAAGATCATTACCCTCTACCTTTTATTGATCAAATGCTAGAAAGATTATCCAAACATACAAATTCTTGCTTTCTAGATGATTATTCTGGTTTCTCTCAAATACCTGTGTTAAAAGATGATCAAGAAAAACCACTTTTATTTGCCCTTTCGACACCTTTGCTTATAGACGTATGCATTTTGGTTTATGCAATTGTCGGAGTCACGGCCCACGGATAGCCTAACCCGAGTCCCAGAAACTTTCAAGACTTCGGGCCGGCTGCGCCCCTCGAGACGTCAAGATGAAGCACCGTCTTCTGGTGCCTAGCTGGCTGAACGGCTGACTGCCAGAAGACAACCACGCTTAGGAAGGCGGCTCCAAGATGGGCTGACTCCTGGCAGGCGGCCTCTAGAGAGGCCGGCTCCCAGCAATTGGCCCATGGTGCCCTCAAAGTCCGCACCCCCATTAAGAAGACAGGACGGGGAGAGGCAGCAGTGCAGCCCATCCCCCCGAATCCAAGGTCGGGCGTGGCCACAGTGCTCCATACAGGCGGAGATCTCCGCCCGGTGCAGCACTATTGCCACTCCGCCCTGACAACATTCCTCACCAGTCGGACCCGGGGAAGGCTGGCTCCCGGAAGTCGGCCCGTTCCTTCCTCAGGGCCCCACACACCATTAACTAGATAAGACGCGGGGTGGCTACAGTGATCTCCCACCAGGCGACAGAACTGTAGCCACGCACCCCTGACCAGGCAAGCGTCATTAGCATCACAGCAATAGTAATCCGCAACCGGCAGACCTGCGAGCGGCGGAGGCGGCCTGTCGGCTCCCTACCAGACCAGCCGGCAGGGCCCACAAGACGGCGGTCCCCAGCAGTTGGTGGAGAAGCCGGCGACCAGAGAAACCGACAGCCGGGTGCCACACCTGGCGAGATTACCATTGTACCCCTGGGGGGAGGCCTATATAAATCCCCCAGGGCACCCATGCAAAGGGTTGGAACCTGTTAGAAATAGACTCACACCTGGGGGGGGGGGGGAGGATAGCAAGCCTTGCCTTCTTCTACCTCTAGCATACAGCTCGAGGAGCACCATTGTACTCACTAGTGCTTTAGTGATCATGCGGAGACCCTGCAGAGCAGGACTAGGGGTGTTATCTCCTAGGAGAGCCCTGAACCTGGGTAAAGTACGCCGGCGTTCGTGTATATGCCTTATCCCGCTTCCAGGCACCGGCGACGTTCTACTTGCTCCCACCATGATAAGCCATCCGTTGGCATATGTCGCACCCAACCCCCGAAATTTGGCGCCCACCATGGGGCGACGTGCACCGTCTCCCGGAGACCTGTTCTAGATGGGAACCCTGTTCCTTCCTGGAGAGCGCAACCAGCTCGGCATGCCAGACGGTGTCTGCGCCGATGCGCTGCACGGCGCGGAGGTTGCCTGCGCAGCGAGCTACCTCATCGATCTTGTTGGTGAGATTCGCCTCTCCGACGAGCGTGCATCTGATGCGGGCACCGATGGCCCCGAGAGCCGCCTTGTGAGCCTCCTCGCTCAGCTCCACGTCGCCAGCGAGCCTCCTGCTAACTTGGAGTCGGTTGGCTTCACCGACCCGATGTTGGTCGACTCCGACACGGCATCACTTGACGCGTTCCCATCCAACGTGGTGGTCTATGACGAGCCACTTCCTCGCACGGACATCGGCGGCAGCACTGTCACGGAGGTGCTCGTCATTGGCCAGGGCGAGTACTCTGGCGGAGGTGGCCATGATCCGTTGCAGGCGGCGATGCAAGACCTGGTTGTGCCTATCCCGGAAGACACTGACACTGAGACGCTGGAAGCACGCCGCGTCCAGCTCGTCGAGAGCGCCAACTGGCTGGCTAGCATGAGACGCCTTTCGGTGGCCTACCAGCGGGAGATGGACTGTGCAGTCGGTGGCACGCCGGCTCCTGGTGGGCCTAGTCGCATTGGTTTGGTCTGGCAGCATGGCGTGACCATCGCCAGCATGTTCGGGACAGATTGCCCCGTATACGCCATGCCTGTAGAGAACATACGAGCTGCCCAGGCGGCAGCAAACGAGCTAGACAAGCTTGAGGGCGATGAGCGTCGCCACATGATGGAGAGAGTCAAGCAGCTCCTCGACGCGGCTGCTGAGCAGCAAGATGCCGAGTGTCGCACCGAAGCGCCCGGTCGGCGAAATGACGACCCGCCTCCTCGAAGAGATCAAGGCGCGACATCCCAGACGCCGACTGGTGACGTCCGCGATAGAAGAGACAAGGAGTCGGCTGCCAGCCACAGCCGGACCCATATCACCATCGAGTGCGACCAAGACGGCCGCCCTAGGGAAGTGCAGCGGCAAGACAGATGTCCGCCTCCTCCTCCTCGCAGGGAGAGGTGCATTTTCCCACCGCCTGTCGACCACCCATCACTCGGCGACCGCCTTGGCCGCTGAGAAGGAGTCGGAGAAAATGATGCCCGCCATCGGATCAATCGCCTTAATCGATCCCTAGCACTAGAAGAAGAAGACGAGCTGGGTCTGCCTTGTTTTGGCCCCCACATCCGAGATGAGACCTTCCCCAAAGGGTTCACTCTCCTGAGAGATACGCCCAAGTATACTGGCTCCATGAAGCCGGAGGACTGGCTGGTTGACTACTCCACAGCCGTCAGCATCGCCAACGGCAACAAGCGCGTTGCCGCGAAGTACGTTCCGCTCATGCTCCAGGGAACGACCGGGACATAGATGAACAGCCTAAAGCACCACAACGTCAACAACTGGGTTGATTTTACTAAAGCATTCATTCGCAACTTCACCAGCACGTACAAGCGGCTGCCAAGCCTCGCCAGCTTTCCTTGTGCATCCAGGGCCCCAACGAGTCGACTCGCGACTATCTCACGCGCTGGGCCGATTTGCGCAACTCTTGTGAGGGCGTGCACGAGGTGCAGGCCATCGAGTATTTTACGAACGGGTGCCGAGAGGGCACCCTCCTCAAGCACAAGCTTCTGTGTGACGAGCCGGCGACCCTCGACGAGCTGCTAATCATAGCAGACAAGTACGCCACGGCCGACTCCTTCATGAAGGAGGAGATTCAAGTCAATGTGTCGGGCAAGGTGGCCCCTCAAGCTCCTCGGACCCCGGCTGGTGAGGCCAGTCAGCGACAGCAACCGAACAACAGCAAGCGCTTGGCCATGCAGCCGGCTCCCACAAGCCGAAAGGTGGCAACAGTCGAAGATCAGCAGCTAGAAGGGCAATTTCCTCCCAAATGCCAGAAGGACGGCAAGCCCAACTGGTTGCCCACCTTCTCGTACGAACAGAATCTCGATGCACCCTGCAAGTTCCACAACGGTGCGAAGCTGTCCAATCACACCACTCGGAAGTGCCATTAGCTCACCGGGATCGCCAAGGGTGACGGGCTCCAGCCCCGTCCACCAGCTGGCCCGCCACCTCCTCCTCCACAGCAGCCGGTGGCTCGGCCTGTCGGCACCATACAAGATGATTATCTTGAAGAGCATGGGACTTATGGCGTGTTTACCAGCGTGGCCGATGACAGGCGCGGCAGACGGCAGCAGCGACAAGAAGTAAATGCGATAGCATCGGGAGCCCCGGAATTCATGCATTGGTCTGAGAAGCCCATCAACTGGAGCCAAGCCAACCACCCGGAGGTGATGCCCAATCCTGGCTCTTATGCTCTGGTGTTGGATGCCACGTTCGCCATCGAGAGGCGAGCTGCTCACTTCTCCCGAGTTCTGATAGATGGCGGCATCAGCATCAACATTCTGTACAAAGATACCATGGAGAAGTTGAGAATCAAGCAGAGACATCTTCAGCCTAGCCGGACTGTTTTCCATGGTATAGTTCCTGGCCTTTCCTACTTGCCAATCGGCAAGACTCTGATAGATGTCCTCTTTGGGGACAAAAATCATTTCCGCCGAGAGCCAGTTTGGTTTGAGGTGGTGGACCTTGATAGCCCTTATCATGAGTTACTTGAACGGCGTGCCCTGGCCAAGTTCATGGTGGTCCCCCACTATGCTTACCTGAAGATGAAGATGCCGAGCTTCAAGGGAATGCTGACCATACCAGGGGACTTCAAGAAGTCGTCCGCCTGCGTAGCAGAAAGCAGCCGGTTAGCCGAGTCCCTCGTGATTGCGGCTGAGAAGCGGCTCCTGGACCAGGTTGTGGTGATGGCCAGCAAGCAGCCGGAGATGTCACCCAACCCCAAGGAGTCGGAGGTCGAGGGCTCGTTCAAGCCGGCGAAGGAAACGAAGAAGATACCCTTGGACCCGGAGCACCCGGAGAGGCATGCTGCCACAGGCACAATCCTTGATAGCAAATAGGAAGGCGAGCTCATCGATTTCCTCCGTGAGAATCAGGACATCTTTGCATGGTCTCCCAAGGACATGACGGGTGTTCCGACGGAATTCGCCGAGCACAAACTAGACGTTAGGTCAGACACCAAACCAGTCAGGCAGCCCTTGCGGTGCCTGTCGAAGGAGAAGAGAAGAGTTGTTGGAGAAGAGATAGCCCGGCTTCTAGGAGCTGGCTTCATAATGGAAGTGTTCTTCCCCGAGTGGCTAGCCAACCCGGTCCTAGTGCTGAAGAAGAACAAGCTGTGGCGCATGTGTATTGATTATACCAGCCTCAAAAAAGCATGCCCCAAAGACCCATTTGCTCTTCCAAGAATCGACCAAGTGATTGACTCCACAACTGGATGCGAGTTGTAGAGCTTTTTGGATGCGTACTCAGGGTATCACCAGATCAAATTGAGCCCGGCCGACAGGCTAAAGACCGCCTTCATCACGCCATTCGGACCCTTCTGTTACCTGACCATGATGTTCGGCTTGAGGAATGTCGGCACCACGTTTCAACGTTGCATGCAGAGGTGTTTGCTCAAGCAACTCGGCAGAAACGCCCACGTTTATGTGGACGATGTGGTGGTGAAGACAGAAAGGCGAGGAACGTTACTAGAAGACCTCAAGGAGACCTTTGAGAAGTTGCGCCGATTTTAGATCAAGCTCAACCGGGAGAAATACGTCTTTGGAGTGCCAGCCGGCCAGCTCCTTGGCTTTCTGGTATCAGAGCGCGGCATAGAGTGCAACCCTGTGAAGATCAAGGCCATCATGAGGATGGAGGTGCCCACCCGACTGCTGGACGTGCAAAAATTTACCGGCTACTTGGCATCCATCAGCCATTTCATCAGTCGCTGGGCGAGAAGGCTCTTCCCCTGTACCAGCTCATGAAGAAGACCACTTTTTTCGAGCGGAATGACAAAGCGGATGAAGCCTTCCTTCAGCTCAAGAAGATGTTGACCACTCCGCCTGTCCTGGCAGCCCCGACTCCTAAGGAGCCCATGCTCCTCTACATTGCCGCCACCAGCCGGGTGGTTAGCACGGTCATAGTAGTGGAACGCAAGGAAGAAGGCAGAGAGCTCTACCAATCCAGAGGCCGGGGTATTACCTGAGTGAAGTGTTGTCAGCCTCCAAACATAACTACCCTCATTACCAGAAGATGTGCTACGGCATGTACTTTGCTGCCAAGAAACTAAAGCCATACTTCCAAGAACACCCCATCACTATGGTTTGCACATCTCCACATGCCGAGATCATTGGAAGCCGAGACGCTTCAGGTCGAGTGGCAAAATGGGCCATAGATCTGCCCCCTACACCATTTATTACCAGCCTCGCATCGCCATTAAGTCACAAGCACTGGCCGACTTCCTCGTCGACTGGGCCGAGACCCAGTACCTGCCGCCAGCGCCATATTCCACTCATTGGCGAATGCACTTTGATGGTTTCAAGATGCGCACCGTTTGGGAGCCGGCATCGTCCTCACCTCTCCCAAAGGCGAAAAGCTCAGATATGTGCTGCATATTCACTTCGCCGCCTCCAACAACGTTGTTGAATACGAAGCACTCATTCACGGGCTCCGGCTTGCCAAGGAACTCGGCATTCGCCGGGTCCTGTGTTATGGTGAGTCCGACCTAGTGGTCCGGCAGTTGTCTGGTGACAGGGATGCCAAGGATACAAATATGGCAAGCTACCGCTTCCTCGTCCAGCAACTCAGTGGATATTTTGAAGGGTGTGAGTTCCTCCATGTGCCAAGAAATGACAATGAGCAAGCTGATGCCTTGGCACAAATCGGCTCCACCCGACAAGCAATACCAGGCGGCGTAGCCCTGCAGCGCCTCCTCAAGCCGTCTGTCCGACCATCGCCAGAGTCGGACTCCATCTTTGTGCCGGCTCCTCCTGAAGCAGTCGGATCCGACTTGAGGACCCGAGCAGCCGGCACAAGGAATTCGACAGGCGACCTGGAGACTGCAGCAGTCGGCCCGATGACTTCATCGACTCAGCAAGCGGCAGCCGGCTCCAACCCACCTCCTGTCCCAACCGCCCTTGTGCAAGTAGCAGTCCTAGTAGCCGAAGAAATTGCAGCACCTTCATGGGCTCAGGCCATACTCAACTTCTTGGTGAACAAAGAGCTGTCGACTAATGAGATCTCGGCCCGGCATGTGCAACGGCGGGCAGCAGCGTACACCATAGTTAACAAAGAGCTTGTGAGACGCAGCATGACTGGTGTCTTTCAGCGCTACGTAGAGCTGGAGCAAGGCCAAGCGATCCTCAAAGATATCCATCAAGGCGAGTGTGGTCACCACGCAGCCTCAAGAGCACTCTTGGCCAAAGCTTTCTGCCACGGTTTTTTCTGGCCGACTGCTCTGGAAGATGCCAACCACTTGGTCCAGAAATGTAAAGGGTGCCAGAAGTTTTGTTCAAAGCCACATCCGCCGGCTTCTGCACTCAAGACCATTCCGATCGCCTGGTCCTTTGCCGTATGGGGCCTGGACATGGTGGGACCATTCAAGACGGCATGCGGTGGCATGACTCATCTGCTTGTCGCAGTGGACAAGTTCACCAAGTGGATAGAAGCAAAGCCAATTAAGAAGTTGAATGGTCCGACTGCTGTGACATTCATCTCCGACATCACCATCCGGTATGGCATACCACACAACATCGTCACCGACAACGGCACAAACTTTGCCGAAGGCACCTTGGCCCGTTTCTGCGTGATGCAGGGCATCCGACTGGACCTAGCGTCCGTCGCCCACCCGCAGTCAAACGGCCAGGTGGAGCGAGCAAATGGCCTCATTTTATCCGGCATCAAGCCCAGATTGGTCGAGCCTCTGGAGCGGTCGGCCGGCTATTGGCTCGACGAGCTGCCGGCCGTCCTTTGGAGCCTGCGCACAACTCCGAATAAGTCAACTGGCTTTATGCCTTTCTTCCTTGTATACGGTGCTGAAGCCGTCATCCCGACAGACATAGAATGACTCCCCTCGAGTTACCACGTACACCGAAGAAGAGGCAGAAGAAGCATGACAAGACGGCGTCGATCTGCTGGAAGAGGGCCGGTTGTTGGCACTCAGCCGGTCCACCATCTACCAGCAGAACCTACGCCGATACTACAAACCAAAGGTCAAGCCAAGATCCTTCCAAGAAGGAGACCTTGTGCTCCGGCTGATCCAGCGAACACCCGGCCAGCACAAGCTCTCGGCACTGTGGGAAGGCCCCTTCATTATCAGCAAGGTGTTGGGCAATGACTCCTACTACCTCATCGACACCCAGAAGCCTCGAGCGCGCAAAAGAGATGACTCCGGCAAGGAGATGGAGTGAGCATGGAATGCGAACCTCCTGCAAAGGTTTTACAGTTGATGAAGTATGTGCCACGCCCACTTTTGTATTAAGTACGAAGACTCCGGATCCCCCGAGAAGAGCTCAGGGACTGCCCTCTTTTATCTATATGATAAGTATCATGCCTGTCATTTGCATTATTTCATTAGTCTGTCTGGCACCGGGTTCGACCAGTCGACCCGGGGACTTGCCGCCTTGTATTATGAAATGCTTCCTGCAGCAGGACAAGTAATGAATTGGCACCTAAGCTTTCTCCTGCCAGAGGCGGCAGCTCGCAGAGCGACTGTTCGGTCGGCAGGAGTTAAGGCTGAAGGGATGTCTGCATGAAAAATGGCTAAGGACCCAAGGCGTACACATAGTCCAAGTCGGCTTCCTGCCTCACAGTACGGCTGTCAAGCAGCCGGCCGGCCGGCTCCTACTTAACTTGCTAGAAAACTCTAATTGGCTAAGTACTTGCCTTCCCGAAAGTGGCTAAGTACTCGACCCAGCCACAGTCCGTGGAACGGCTGTTCGGCTGGCAAGACGGTAACCAAGGGAAGGAGACAAAGGAAAAAAGCCAAAGAGCGGAAGCAAGGAAAGACAGTACTCGACAGAAATATTTACACGTCAAAAGGCCATTGGCTGAAATTCAACAAAAGTTTAAAATACACCACCCCGGGTGGAATTGTGCGAAGTTAACAAAGTTTTTCTAGGCTGATAAGCAGGAAAAAATGAAGGTAAAATGGAAACCTAGGAAGCAGCAAATGTGTTCAGCGGAACGGTGGAGTCGGTGGTGCCGGCTGGTAGAGCGGCCGGCTGGTCGGTTCCCGCTTGATCGCCTTCAGCAGCAGCCAGCCCGCTCGGGCATGGCCCGTTGCTGGAGGCACGGTCGAGTTGAGGCTAGCCGCCCGCTCCGACCTTTGGCACCTCCTCTTCACATTCCTCCTCCTCTTCATCTTCTCCCTCATTGCTGGAGTCGATCACCTCGGCCGAGTCCTCCCCATCCTCCGAGTTCAGCCCGAACCACTCTGGTGGCGCCTCGGTGCCATTTTCAGCCAGCTCCGGGATGAAGACGCTGGTGTTGGTGTATTTGGTGATTGTCGGCGCCCGCTTGACAAGATAACCCTCCACTGCCACAAGATCCTCCTGGGCTTCCTATCGAAACATGGTCAACTGGGCTAGATTTAGCCCAGGGTACCATGCCTTGACGAACTCCAAGGCCCGGCGCGCTCTGGCCCGGGCCGAAGAGCCTTTTCATGCCTCAAGGCGGCCGGCCGCCACCTCCAGCTAGTCGGTAGTCCAGCTGGGTGTGCGCGGAGCCGGCATGTCAGACCACAGGGTGGCGACCGCCTGGGCACCGACACGTTGAAGGCGGCGCAGCATCCGATGAGTCGGCCGAAGACGAGCCTGGATGCTGAGAAGCTGCTCGTGAAGTGTGCGGGGGGCGTTAGCGGCGATCTCCTCACCTTCTGCCCTTCGTCCTACGTGATCGACCTCAATAGCCTGGTTGGCAGCAGCAGAGTGACCTGGGAAGAAGTCTGCTCAAACGAAAAAGCAAAAAGTCAGATCGGAAACAAGAAGTCGGCTCGTTCAGAAGCCAGCGTCTTGAAGAAATAGTAAAGAGAGCAGCTTACCATCGACCATGTCATCAATCTCGCCAAAGCCGGCTGTCAGCATTGCTTCCTTGTCGGTCCAGGCAAAGTGCTCGATCTCGAACTCAGCAAGAAAACATGCCTCTTTGTCCGCCGCCTCCTTCTGGGCCTTCTTGATAAGCTCCGCCTGCTCCGCGAGTTGCATGGCTAGCCGGTCACGCTTCGGCCAGCTTGTTGTAGTCCACATCCCTGGCACGCAGTGCGGTGTTGGCTTGGCCCAGCTGCTGCTATAGGGCGGTGTTGGCCTCTGCAAAAGTAGAAGAAGAAAAAGACATCAACAATCAACAAAGAGAAAAGCAGTTGTCGGGAAGATCCGGCCCGACTGCTCAGCTGTCGGCTTGAATCTCGGGGACTACAGCCCGCGGGTGCGCCAGCGCGCCCCCGTGGAGAAAGAAAAAGACTTACTATGGCTCTCCGACAAGTCGGCGGCCCGTTGTTCCGACTCCTGGACTTTGGAGTTGAAGGCGGCCGCACGAAGGTTATGATAATCCTGCAGCAAAGATATCAGACAATATCAGTACTCGGAGCTTGCCTATTAAAGTTTCGTGCCACCTGATCAGCAGTCGGCCCGAAACTCGGGGACTACACCAAGTGGGTGCGCTGGCGCGCCCCCACGAAGCAGTGCAAGAATCAAAAAAGCAAGAAGCATACCCGGATGGCTGCTCGCGACTCCAGGAACACGTTGTTGCAGTGCTTGAGTGTGTCGGCTTCTGCGCGGAGCTTGGCCTGGACGTCCAGGATTGCCTTTTTCAAAGGGCCCGTCCCGCCTCCCCGCTCCCACCCAATGGGCGCGTTGCTGGTCGCCTCGGCGTCCGAGATCGAAGAGCTCGCGGCGCCAGTCTCCAATGGGCGTGGCGCCGAGGCCGCTTTTGCAATTCGGCAGCGCGAGGGTGTGTGGACCTCTGGATTTGGGCCCGTCACCAGCTCGGCTCCGACTGGTGGCATCGGCGGGCCAGCCGGTTGTTTGTCCCACGCCTCTTCGGAGGGTGGTGGCGGGGGCACGATTACGTCCGGCATGACGACATCGCCGCCATCCCTCTCCATGACCGAATGCTCATCACCGTCTCCCCTAGTCGGCACCACGAACTCTGGTGGTGGCGGCGCAGAATTCAGGGGGGTGACGAATATTGCCGGCTGACGGCGCGTGGCTTCCTTGGCCTGCTTCTTTGCCGCATCGGCAGCTTCGGCATCCGCCAGCTTCTTCAAAGCGGCGGCCTCCGCCTTGGCCGCCTCCGCCTTCTCCAGGCAGGCGGCCTCCCGCTCCTTGCGCGCCTCGGAAGTCGGCGGACGAATCCATTCGCCGGGTGGTGGCAGAAGTCTCTGCCGACCCCACGATCAAGGCAGTGGCCGCCTTCTTAAGAGAGAGCGGAGCCCTAAAATCAAGAAATAAAACAAAGGAAGTTCCGAAGGATCCAACGAGAAAGAAGAGCACAAGGGAAACATATGTATGCCGACACCATAGGAGGCGCCTTTGGGAGCTTCTGGTACTTGGCCGCCTTTGCTGCGGCCTCTTGCCGCCTGGTCGCGGCAGTGGGATTCCTGGCCTTCTTTGGCGCGCTGCCGAATAGATGGCGCCTTGCTTATGCTTGTGCGCGCCCCCTCGAGCAGTCGGCTTGACAGAGGGGCACGCGTCCACCCTGCCGGCGCCCCGCGCACGGCGCGGCTCTTCTTCCTCCTCGTCATCATCAGGCCAGGTCTCGATGCCGACTTCTTCAGAGCCGCCGGCTTTGTAGACGCCGCCTGTCGCGGTGTCCTCCAAGGCGGTCGCCCCCAAGTCGGGGTCGTCCACGTCGCTCACTGCTGGGTCCGGTTGGTAGTCGCCGCCCACCCCTACGATAGCGGCCGTCCCGTCCGACATATAGATCTGTTCCAGATGATGAGAGGCCGGCTGATCAAGACCAAGATAAAGACTAGAAAAACTTACCGCAGGCGGCGGGTCGGCGCGAGAATATAGCCGCTTGCCAAAGCTCCAAGACCCCTCCAGCTTGCGGCCAGAGACCTCTTTTACCAAGTTCGCGACCTTGGCAGCCGGCATCTCCTTGGTGCTCAGCCGGCACGGGCCGCGATGCCCACTCATCTGGCTGATCAAGTGCGGCCGACTTTGGAGCGGGAGAACCCGGCGCTCAACGAAGGCGACCAACAAGTCGGAAATCTTGAGGCCTTCGGTCTGCGTCAGCTCCCGGAGCCGTTGGATGGCGGCGACGCCGTCTGTCAATACCGGCTTCGGCTTGTAGCCCCAACTTGCCCAGGGCTCGGCAGGCGGGCCGGCTACGTAGGCCGGCAGGTTGATGAAGTCGGCGGCCGGGTCCATGTTTTCCACGTAGAAGTAGGATTGCTGCTGTCGGATGTGGGGTTCCGGCAAACCCTTAAGGTTCGAACACAGGGGTGCGCGTGAAGTCTTTCCTTCCCACCAATATACGCCCTAGCTCGCTAAGATCTCGCGGACAAACTCGACGAACTCGCAACACAGAAAGACACAAGATTTATACTGGTTCGGGCCACCATTGTGGTGTAATACCATACTCCAGTGTGGTGGTGGTGGATTGCCTCTAGAGCTAATGATGAACAGTACAAGGGAACAACAGCCTCCTGAGGTTGAGGTGTTCTTGAGCTCGGTGAGCTTGTGTGTGTGAGGATGGTCGAAATGATCTGTATCTTGCTAAGGTGGTGGCTAGTCCTATTTATATTGGCCCTGGTCCTCTTCCGAAATATCGAGCGGGAAGGGAGCCAACAATGGCAGGCCAATTTGAAGGGGGGGCAGCTAGTACAAGCTATCCAGACAAAAGTGGTCTTCGCCTGCGAAAAGCTCTGTGGTGACGCCGTCTTGGGCTCCACGATGACCTCCGTCTTGCCGTCCTCCTGGTCTTGGTCTTGTTGCACCAATATAGCAACCTTCGCCTGATGCCTCGGTACTCTTCGCATGCGCTCGCCTCCTTAGCACCAAAGAGGAAACAAGGACGCTGCGCGGGCTGGCGCCCGCCTGGTGACGTGCGTCATGGCTCACGTCACGAGGGCCTCGTGAGGCTTGCCCCTCCTTGATATCTCGGCTCCTCGTGAGCCTTCCTGGCTAGGCCACTCCAGAGGAGCCTGGCGTCATCCGCCTCGCGAGGCTTGGACCCTCGCGAGGGTCTTGGATGCTTTGTTGGTGAAGATGGGTCGTACAGCCTGCTGGCTCAGCCACGCCGTGGGCCGCAGGCAGGCATGTCTGGGGACCCCCGCTCCCAGAACGCCGACAGTAGCCCCCGGGCCCAAGGTGCACTCGGGCTGGGCTTCGCGGCGAAGCCAAGGGCCAAGTTCGGAGCGCCGCGGACCCCAAAAGCCTGCGACCTGATTGACCCATGGTGGATGATTGGACGTGGGCGTCTCCGCTTCCCCATGTTGCCTCGCTAACTGCTCGACTTGTCAGGTCCCTGCGATATGCAAGGAAAACCATCATTACCTGCGATTGTGGGAGACGTCGGTTGGCCTTCCCTTGCTATAAATGGGGAGGGGGCGGAGCCCCCGTCGCCCATCTCTTCCTCGCTTGCTTGCTCCTTCCTCCTCGCTCCACTGTTGACAACAATGGCGCCCATCAGAAAGTTCTCTACTGAAGAGAAAGGAAAGGCTCTCCGCGATGATCCGGGGCCTCTTCCACCGAAGAAGAGGTCGATCCATAGCCGTGATGAAGCGGCGTTGCAGGTGGTGTCGAGGCCTTGGTGCGAGCGGCCTCCTCCGAGGTACCCACTAGCCTTGTACGCCCGAGCCGAGGGCTCGGGAGGACGAGGTGACGAGCAGCGCCGCCCATGCCGCATCCAGGGTCACCACGCCACGGCGACGCGCGCCGTCACCCCTGGGGTTCACGCCATGGACTCCTCGCGTGAGTTGGTGATGTGGGCGCTGATGCCTCCGAGCTCCTGGATCCGCTTCCCCCGGCTCTTCTCCGACGTGATGCCACCGAGGGGGCCTCTCGAGCTCTGGCTGCAGCACGCCGACTGCAGTGCTCCGGTGACCTGAGCAGAGATCGAAGTGGTCCCCACTGGCAAGATCTTCAGGACGCGTGGCTGGGGCCAGATCGCGCGGGTCTGCCGTGCGAGGGGCGCCCTCGCGATCCACTTTGAGTAGGACGGCGTCTCCATGCTCTTCTTCAAGGTCTTCGATGCTGAGGGCCGCCGCCTGGAGTGCTGCTCTGGAGAGGAGCGTGAGGCTGACGCGCATCCCGCTCGCGGCCACTCCAGCAGCAGCAGCCCTTGGGAGTCCAGCAGTTCTCCTGAGCTCTATGAGACTCCGGAGATGAGCGACGACAACTACGTGCCCCCGAGCTCTCACCGCGCTCGGAGCAGAGCTGCGGCATCCGGCCGTCGCCAACGCTGATCTTGATGGGGTTGGCGCCGGCCTCCCGTGACCCACTATTGATGACGGTGTCCACCATGGGAGGATGTAGATAGGATTCCCCTTAGTATCGGCTTTTGTTTCCTGCGATGAATCATGAATCACCCTGTGGGGGCATGTAAGGGTCTGTAATGTCTTTTGTCCTTATCTTCCCTATTATGAGAATTTGGTGAACAAATGTCCCGTTAAGGCTCGGTCCCCCTTTCTTTTCTCGCGATAGCTTGTTGCTCTACGCTGACAGGTCCCGGTCTCCAGGTAGGCTACAGCCGTCGCTGGTATGCCAGGTCGCGTGACGTGGTCAAGGCCAGGAGGTGTGCGGCCCGAGGTCCAGTAAGACCCCCTAAGGCGTGATGCTCACGAGGTCCCCCTTAGCGCTCAAGCAGCCATGGTAAGGTGAGAAAGGGAGTTGACGTGGTTGCAACGGGGCTGCGGCAAGGTGTGAGTGACCATTAAGCCCAAACATTTAGCCAATCTGAGTGCGGGACTTATCTCGTTGATCTCGTGGCGACTCCTGGCGTTGCGCTAGGGCTGCGCGCCTACTCATGTCGCATAGCTACGCTGGCCCATACGAGTTTCCCTCCCCTCATGCTCTCCTTAGTGCTCTACGTCCTCAGGTCCTGGCCCTCGAGCGAGCTCAGTCGCCGCTGGTATGCCAGGTCGCGATGCCATGGTCAAGGCCAGGGGGTGAGGGCTGGAGAGCCAGTAAGAGCTCCTGAGTCGTGATGCTCAGGAGCCCCCCTTTTAACGCGCAAGCAAATTTCACAAGAGAAAAGGAGACACGCGGTGCTGCCTGCTATCCTTCCCATGGGGTCCTTGTGAATAGGCGCAAGAAGAAACACGGTTTGCCATTACAGCTGTCAGCCTACCGCTGGTTGCTCTGGATGAGGAGAATGCATGGAGGGCCTGGTGAGGTGACGTGCGCGGGGCGTGCCGTGAGCCAGAGCTCGACCGCTCAGATTTGTCGGCGTGGCAGGGACGGACCCATGCACCAGTGCCGTGCCTATGTGGAGGCCCCGGGGGAGACGACGATCGAGCAGGTGATAGGAGTTGGTAGGTTAAGGATGGAGAGCAGATCAACTTGGATAAATGTAGGAAGATACATTCCACCGGGTCCGACCCGAGCGGCTTGGGGATGATGCAGCCCGAGGGGCGCCCCCAACAAGGTAAGTTGAAGACATAAGCAAAAGCGGTACATGCCGCAGGGACGGACCCATGCGGACTGGGAATAATGCAGCCCGTGGGGCGCTCCCAGCGAAACGAGCTTGGAAGATGTCACCTGGTTCTGTAGACGAAGTAGAGTTGGTGCAGCTGAAGGCGTGTGTTGAAGAAATGACTCCTCATGAGCCGCCAGAACCTTGAGCCTCGGGAGGCTCCGAGGGTTCGGGAGGTTCCCTGAAGACCGTATCCATCTCCTCCATAACGGCGTGGTACCTGGCTTCCTGAGCCGCTAGGACATGTCGCATGTTGCGCTGATAGGATGACGCCACGCTCGGCAAGCCAAAGGGCATACGAACGTAGCTGTGCGGCGGGCCCTCAGAGCGGCCCACACGCGAAGGCCAGAAACGCTCCCGAGATGTGGCCCTGTTGAGCCTTGGGATGTCGATGCAGACACGCAGCCCAGCATCCTCACCAGGATGCAGAGCTGCGCCCCATGGGTGGCTGTCACCGCACATGGCTCTTGCTTCTTGCAGTTCCTGGGTGGTCTTGGTGATGAACTCCTGAGTGGTGGGCACTCATTGCCCTGTGCTCTCCTGAGGGTCACGTACCGCGAAGCACGCTTCCAAGTGGTGCCCAAGCACCTCCCTCGTGAGGTTGGCAAGGTTTGAGGCCCTCCAGAAGAGAGCCCTTGAGCCCTGCCTGAGGAGGGCACCGGGCGTGCCTTCCTATGCGACGGAGGGAGGCACCCCTGGAGGGGCCGCTGGTCCTAACGTGGCTTCTGCCGTGATGCCGTCCTCTTGAGGTCCTGCACGGCGCGGCTGCTTCTTCTTGGGGATGGCCTCCAGAGGGCCTTCATTTCTGCTGTCAGGGTCGTCGATTACTGTGCCTTGAAAGGTGCGCTCGAGGGAGCACACCGCATCCCTCTCTTCACACGGGACCGTGATGATTCCTCCGCTTCCTGGCATCTTGAGAACATTGTAGCCGTGATGAGTGGCTGCCATGAACTTGGCCAGGGCTGGATACCCGAGGATGGCATTGTACGGCAGGAGGATGTGCGTCGAAGTCGATGAGCTCGGTGTGGTAGTTCTTGCGCTCCCCGAAGGTGACAGGCAGGCGGACCTGCCCTATCGGCATGGTGGAGCCGTCGGTCACTCCTGAAAAAGCCTTGGTGGGCTGGAGCTGCTCATATGGCACTTGGAGGTTGTCGAACGTGTCGATGGACAGGATGTTGAGCCCTGCGCCATCGTCGATGAGGGTCTTGGTGACCTGCACATTGCTGATGACTGGGGAACACAGCATAGGGAGGGTGCCAGCGGTGGCTGCGCACTTGAGTTGATCCGCCGAGTTGAAAGTGATGGCGCATTGGGACCACCTGAGCGGGCGCGTGGCCTCGAGCTTGGGGAGCGCCGCGTTCACCTCGCGAGCAAACTGCTTGAAGATGCACTGAGAGGCTGGGGCCTGGGCGCGGCCTAAGATGCAGGCGATCACGCGTGGCTCCTGGAAGCCCCCAGCCCCCTCGTCCTGTAGGTGGTCTTCATTCCTTCTTGGTAGCGGCAGCAGGGGAAGAACGGTGTTGCCCTAGGGGCGATCCTCACGTGGCGGGTCCCTCCAGGCACCCTCACGAGGCTGGTCCTGCCAGCGGTCCTCACGAGTCCGGTCGCGCCACTCCTGGCGCGGGCCACAGAGTCCCAGCGTCCGCCTCCACGTCCTCCTCCACGGCCGTAGCCCCGGTCATTGCGCTCGGGGCATCGACCGTAGTGTCCTTCTCGTATGGCTCTGAGCTCTTGATAGTCGCTGGTGTTGTGGGTGTTTAGGTTGTGGAAGGCGCAGAACGGTCGGCCGTTCTTGGATGAGTCAGGCTGATCTCTGCCCCGCTTGATGTCGGACTCCGCTGTGAGCACAGCTACCTCCTTGCGCTTCACATCCTTGGCCTTGGCCTTCTTCTCCTCTGCGCCCACGGCTGGCGGCTCAAGGAGAGAGAGGCGCCGCTCCTCAGCTCTTGCGCACCTGGTCGCCAGGTTGAACAGCTCCTGAGATGTGCAGAGCTCCTCATGGATGGCGAGCCCTTCCTTCATCTTGACGTCACGGACGCCGTCAGAGAACGCGGAGATGATGGCCTCGTCCGTGACCTTGGGGATCTTGAGGAGGGTGTTGTTGAAGGGCTGGATGTACTTCTGGAGGGTCTCTCCTGGCTGCTGCCTGATGCGGCGTAGGTCACCTGCGGCCGGTGGGCGGTCGCGAGTGCCCTGGAAGTTGGCGACAAAGTGGTCGCGCATCTCGTCCCAGGAGGAGATCGAGCTGTGATGCAGGTTTAGGAGCCAGGAGCGAGCTCCATCCTTGAGAGCCATGGGAAACCAGTTCGCCCTGACCTTTTCGTCGCCGTTGGCCGCTTCGATGCTCAGCTCATAGAGCTGCAGGAACTCCGCGGGGTCGGTGGTACCATTGTAGCGAGGAGGCAGATCCGGCTTGAACTTGCCCGGCCAGGCGACGCTACGCAGCTCGGGCGTGAAGGCGCGGGAGCTAGCCGTGGTTGCCGGGGCCCGCTTCAGAGGTGGAGCTTGGTCTTGACGAGGTCTGCGCTGCACCGCTGCGGGCGGTGCGCGGTCTTGATGAGGTGGCGCGGGGAGCGTAGGTGCAGCTTCTCATGGCCGCGGAATTTCTTGGCAGCTTCTCTCTTCGTGCGCGGGCGCCGGGCGCGGCGGATCACGTTGTGGAGCCGCGCGCCTTGGTGCCAAGGCGACGTCTTGGGGCTAAGGTGGTGGAGGCGCACCATGAGCCCCGTCACCTGCAGCTGGTTGAGGAGGCAGAGAGTGGGACATCACCGGAGAGCCCCCTGCGGCGCGGATGAGCTCGGCGATGCGGTCGAGCCACTCCTCGTAGAAGTCATCGACGGGGCGGTAACGCAGGAGCTCATTCACTACGAGGAGCGCGGCCCGTGCCTCCATGGGAGCGCGGTGCGCGTGAGACGAAGAATCGGCAGGGGTCAGTGATGGAGTGGCGGTGCGGCCGTCCTGCCGCACCGAAGGATGCAGCGAGGATGCCTGTTGCTCATTCCCCGCTGGGCCGGTGGCTGCGTTGGCGGCAGGAGACGAAGAACAGAGATGTGGCCCGCCGACGGGAGCCATCTGAGCGACGCGGGCGGTGAGGGCAGCCCGACGCTCAGCTCGAGCACGGAGAGCGTCCGCCATGGAGACGACGGAGCGACCGAGCGACAAACTGATGGAAGGGAAGCTACAACACACCCCTACCTGGCGCGCCAAATGTCGGATGTGGGGTTCCGGCAAACCCTTAAGGTTCGAACACTGGGGTGCGCTCGAAGTCTTTCCTTCCCACCAATCTACGCCCTAGCTCGCTAAGATCTCGCGGACGAACTCGATGAACTCGCAACACAGAAAGACAAAAGATTTATACTGGTTCGGGCCACCGTTGTGGTGTAATACCCTACTCCAGTGTGGTGGTGGTGGATTGCCTCTAGGGCTAATGATGAACAGTACAAGGGAAGAACAACCACCTGAGGTTGAGGTGTTCTTGAGCTCGGTGAGCTTGTGTGTGTGAGGATGGTCTGAATGATCCATCCCTTGCTAAGGTGGTGGCTAGTCCTATTTATATTGGCCCTGGTCCTCTTCCCAAATATCGAGCGGGAAGGAAGCCAACAATGGCGGGCCAATTTGAAGGGGGACAGCTAGTACAAGCTATCTTGACAAAAGTGGTCTTCGCCTACGAAAAGATCAGCGGTGACACCGTCTTGGGCTCCACGATGACCTCCATCTTGCCATGCTCCTATTCTTGGTCTCGTTGCACCAATATAGCAACCTTTGCCTGATGCCTCGGCACTCTTCGCCTGCGCTCGCCTCCTTAGCACCAAAGAGGAAACAAGGACGCTGCACACGCTGGCGCCCGCCTGGTGTCGTGTGTCATGGCTCATGTCATGAGGGCCTCGTGAGGTTTGTCCCGCCTTGATATCTCTACTCCTCGTGAGCCTGGCTGGCTAGGCCACTCCAGAGGACGCCTTGCGTCGTCCGCCTCACAACGCTTGGACCCTCGCGAGGGTCTTGGATGCTTTGTTGGTGAAGATGAGCCGTACAGCCACTGGCTCAGCCACGCCGCGGGCCGCAGGCAGGCAAGTTTGGGGACCCCTGTTCCCAGAACACTGATAGCTACCACATCTTGACTGACTGTGGCAGCTTGATGGTGGGGAAGGCGTTCGTCGGCAATGGTCGGCGAACCCCGACGAAGGCACCACACTTGGCAGCCACCTCCCGGACGGAGGTGCCCAGCTTGGTGTAGAAGAAGGCTCCCCACAGCTCGATGGTGGGGAGGATGCCGAGGTAGCCTTCGCACAGTGTGACGAAGGCAGCCAGGAGCATCACGGTGTTGGGTGTGATGTGATGGGGCTGGAGGTGGTAGAACTCAAGAAACAAGCGGAGGAATTTGCTCGCCGGTAGGCCGAAGCCGCGGATGAAGTGCGAGGGGAAGACGACCTGCTCATCTTCTTTCGGTGCCGGCAAGTTCTCCCCCTCCGGCGGCACGCGTGCCTTCACAAGGCCCACGCCCGGAAGACGTCGCGTCTCGTGGAGGAAAGTAATGTGGTCCTCATTGACGTTGCACCCGTCCCAGTCTCCTCCTCGCTCGCACGCCATGGAGAGATCGACGAAGAGAGGACGCGCTGAGGGAGCTGGGAATGGGCAGAGCAAGGAGGGGTCGGGCGAACGAGCTCTACGAGGATGAGCTACGGCAGTGCTCTAGCGTGGCTCAGGGGCACTGCGGTGAGAGGAAGAAGAAAGATGCGAGAACCGGGTGGAGGGGCGCGCATACTCCGCCGCTCCCACCCCCTCCCCTACTTATAGCCTACGGGCTATGAAGCCGAGGGGGCGGGCATGGGATCGTGGGATTAACTGTGCCCACGACCGCACACCCCCACCTTTTTCGTGCGGGTTACTACGTGCAGTAATTCCACGGGGAAGCACAACCGCCCACCTCGGCCGTAGCGGATCCGCTCGCGCTCCAAGGCCTGGTGGTGGCGGGCCCAGCATGCGGACGCGTCCCATTGCACGCGTGGGCTCGCAGGCTGGCCCGGCTGGCTGGCACCACATGGCATTCCCACGACAGGCAGCGAGCCAAGAAGCTTAGCTGACACGCCACCTGGTTCCTGCCGATGGATTCGAAATTCCAGAAAGATCCGACTGGACGTATCCGACTCCTGCCAACCGGCTTCTTGGGAGTCGGACGAGGCTTCCTTCAGAACACCCGGAGGAGGAAACTATTGAGGCTCCTTGGCTCATCAGCCGTGGCGCCTCACCAGCTTCGGGGACTACTGTCGGAGTCATGGGCCACGGGTAGGCTAACCCGAGTCCTAGAACCTTTCAAGACATCGGGCCAAATGCGCACCTCAAGACATCAAGATGAAGCGCCACCTTCTGGTGGTCGGCAGGCTAAACGGCCGACTGCCAGAAGACGGCCATGCTCAGGAAGGCGGCTCCAAGACGGGCCGACTCCTGGCAGGCGGCCTCAAGAGAGGCCAGCTCCCAGCAGTCGGCCCATGGTTCCCTCAAAGTCCGTGCCCCGCATTAAGAAGACAGGAGGGGAGAGGCTACAGTGTAGCCCATCCCCCCGTATCCAAGGCCGGGCGTGGCCACAGTGCTCCGTACAGGAGGAGATCTCCACCCGGTGCAGCACTATTGCCACTCTGCCCCTGACATCATTCCTGACAGGCGAAGCGCTGTTCCCACGACCATTTGTCGGTACGGCCCGAGGACGATGGGCCCTGCCGGTCAGCGAGAGCCCGGAAGATGGCGGGTGCCTCACCAGTCGGACCCGGGGAAGGCCGGCTCCCGGTAGTCGGCCCGTTCCTTCCTCAAGGCCCCACACAACATTAACCAGATAAGACGCGGGGTGGCTACAGTGATCTCCGACCAGGAGGCGGAACTGTAGCCACGCACCCCTGACCAGGAAAGCATCATTAGCATCACGACAACAGTAATCCGCAACCGGCAGACCCGCGAGCGGCGGAGGCGGCCTGTCGGCTCCGTACCAGACAAGCCGGCAGGGCCCACCAGACGGTGGGCCCCAGCAGTCGGCGGAGAAGCCGGCGACCAGAGAAACCGACAGCCGGGTCCCACACTCAGCCAGATTACCATTGTACCCCTGGGGAAGGCCTATATAAACCCCCAGGGCACCCATGCAAAGGGTTGGAACCTGTTAGGATTAGACTCACACCTAGGGGAGAGGAGAGCAAGCTTTGCCTTCTTCTACCTCTAGCATACAACTCGAGGAGCACCATTGTACTCACTAGTGCTTTAGTGATCATGCGGAGACCCCGCAGAGCTGGACTAGGGGTGTTATCTCCTAGGAGAGCCCTGAACCTGGGTAAAGTACTCCGGCGTTCGTGTCTACGCCTTATCCCGCTTCCAGGCACCTGCGTCGTTCTACTCGCTCCAACCATGATAAGACATCCGTTGGCATATGTCGCACCCAACCCCCAACAGCAATGTGACTGCTATATTCTGTAACTTTTGTGAAAAGATTGTTGAGGTTTTCATGGATGATTTCTCCCTTTACGGAACTTCTTTTGATGATTGCCTAAGCAACCTTGATCAAGTTTTCCAAAGATATGGAGAAACTAATCTTGTCTTGAATTGGGAGAAGTGCCACTTTATGGTTAATGAAGATATTGTCTTGGGGCATAAAATTTCTGAAAGAGGTATTGAAGTTGATAAAGCTAAAGTAGATGCTACTGAAAAGATATTGTGTCCTAAATATATCAAAGGTATAAGAAGTTTCCTTGGCCATGTTGGTTTCTATAGGAGGTTTATTAAAGGCTTCTCTAAAATTTCTAGGCCTCTCACTAATCTCTTACAAAAAGATGTTCCTTTTGTTTTTGTCGATGATTGTGTAGAAGCGTTTGAAATACTTAAGCAAGCCTTGATTTCTGCACCCATTTGTTCACCCACCTGATTGGAATTACCCTTTGAAATTATGTGCGATGCTAGTGATTATGCTGTTGGTGTTGTTCTAGTACAAAGAGTTGATAAGAAACTAAATTTTATTCAGTATGCTAGTAAAACTCTAAACAGTGCCTAGAGAAATTATGCTACCACTAAAAAAGAATTTTTAGCAGTTGTATTTGCATGTGATAAGTTTAGACCTTATTTTGTTGATTCCAAAGTAATTGTTCACACTGATCATGCTTCTATTAAATATATTATGGAAAAGAAAGATGCTAAACCTAGACTTATTAGATGGGTTGTCTTGCTACAAGAATTTGATTTCCATATTATTGATAGAAAGGGAGCTGAGAACCCCGTTGCAGACAACTTGTCTAGGTTAGAAAATGTTCTTGATGACCCACTGCCTATTGATGATAGCTTTCCTGATGAACAATTAAATGTCATAAATGCCTCGCATAATACTCCATGGTATGCTGATTATGACAATTACATTGTTGCTAAATTTATACCACCTAGTTTCACATACCAGCAAAAGAAAAAGGTTTTCTATGATTTAAGACATTACTTCTGGGATGACCCACACCTTTATAAAGGAGTAGATGGTGTTATTAGATGTTGTGTACCTGAGCATGAACAAGAACAGATCCTACTCAAGTGCCACTGCGAGTCTTATGGAGGACACCACACTGGAGATAGAACTGCACATGAGGTATTGCAATCCAGTTTCTATTGGCCCACTCTATTTAAGGATGCTCGTAAGTTTGTCTTGTCTTGTGATGAATGCCAAAGAAATGGTAATATTAGTAGACGTCTGGAAATGCCTATGAACTATTCACTTGTTATTGAACCATTTCATGTTTGGGGCTTTGATTATATGGGACCTTTTCCTTCCTCTAATGGGTATACACATATTTTAGTTGTTGTTGATTACGTTACTAAGTAGGTAGAAGCTATTCCAACTAGTAGTGCTGATCATAACACCTCTATTAAGATGCTTAAAGAAGTTAATTTTCCAAGGTTTGGAATCCCTAGATATTTAATGACTGATGGTGGTTCACATTTTATTCATGGTGCTTTCTGTAAAAATGCTTGCTAAATATGATGTTAACCATAGAATTGCATCTCCGTATCATCCGCAGTCTAGTGGTCAAGTAGAATTAAGCAATAGAGAGATCAAATTAATTTTGCAAAAGACCGTTAATAGATCTAGAAAGAATTGGTCTAAGAAACTTGATGATGCTTTATGGGCTTATAGAACTTCATATAAGAATCCAATGGGTATGTCTCCGTATAAAATGGTTTATGGAAAAGCATGTCACTTACCTCTTGAACTAGAACATAAGGCATATTGGGCTACTAAAGAGCTCAATTGTGATTTCAAACTTGCCGGTGAGAAGAGGTTATTTAACATTAGCTCACTTGATGAATGGAGAACCCAAGCCTGTGAGAATGCCAACTTGTTTAAAGAAAAGGTTAAAAGATGGCATGATAAAAGGATACAAAAGCGCGAGTTTAACGTAGGTGATCATGTTTTGCTATACAACTCTTGTTTAAGATTTTTTGCAGGGAAGCTTCTCTCTAAATGGGAAGGTCCTTACATTATCGACGAGGTCTATCGTTCCGGCGCCATAAAAATCAACAATGCCGAAGGCACAAATCCGAAGGTGGTAAACAGTCAAACAATTAAACATTACATCTCGGATACTCCCATAAATGTTGGGACCAATATAATTGATACTGTAACCCCGGAGGAGTACATAATGGACACTTTCCAGAACGTTTCAGGCTCCGAAAAGGAATAGGTATGTGGTACGGTAAATAAACCGACTCCAAAACATTTCCAATGCTAAATTTTCTCCATTTTGGAATATTTAAAAAATTAGGAAAATTAAAAGTAGTCCGAAAGAGACACGAGGCCACCACAAGGGTGGAGGGCATGCCGCCTGACCTTTGTGGCCACCTTGTGTGCCCTTCGAACTCCGTTTGCTTGCACAATACTTCTTTTGGTCGGTAAAAATTCATTATATAATCTCCCGAAGGTTTTGACCACTGTACCATGCAAATATCTCCTGTTTTTGTTTCAAGCTGTTTTCTGCCAGAGTTTTCAAGGCCAGGCATCATGTTGTCCCCCTCCTCCAACAATGCGGGCGATGATGCGTGGATGATGAATATAGAGATGAAGCGAGAAGAACTCTGGAAAATCAACGAGGATGGTAAAATCAAGAAGGCTACGGAAGATCAAGCTCCGGCAGCTGAAGAAGAAGACATCCTTCAACCTCACTATGATTATCTTACTCCTACTGAAATTGAAGCTTTCAAGATCATTGACATAGTTCATGTGCAAAACAAGTATCTCACTCGAGAAAATATTCTTTTGCAAGAGTACATCACCGCACTCAAGGGCATTATTCACAAATTGGAGAATCTCCTACGCTCGATGTGTGACATGACTTCATCAAAAACTCCATCATCCTCACCTCCGAAGAAAGAGATCTAAATACATGGGTATGGGCACTCCCCTTGGCAACTGCCAAGCTTGGGGGAGTTTCCCCGGTATCGTATCACCATCACATCTTTATCTTTATCGCTTTTCTTAGTTCGATCCTTTTGGTTATATCTTGATCTAGTAGAATAAAGTTTTAGTATGATCTAGCTTTGAGTTTTGCTTTATGCTCTATCTATGTAATCGAGTCCTTGAGATATATAACAAAGAGTAGTTTTGACTTAAGGGCTTTGCTTTCTTACTATGATCTTGAGGGAATTAAATAAAAGAAAGAATAAAAAGAAATAAAAAGATCATATATTGATCTAATGGAGAGTAATGACTTCACATATAAAGAGTATGATGAATAAAAGTTGTTAAATGTTGACAAACATAGTTTTGGTCATTGTTGCAATTGATAGGACGTAATAAAGAAAGAGAGGCTTCACATATAAATATACTATCTTGGACATCATTAGTAATTGTGAGCACTCATTAAAATACGACATGCTAAAGAGTTGATGTTGGACAAGGAAGACAACATAATGGGTTATGTTTTCCTATATCCGAAAAGAAGTTATATTGTTTTGGATCATCCAACATGTTGAGCTTGCCTTTCCCTCTCATGTTAGCCAAATTCTTTGCACCATGTAGAAATACTACTTGTGCTTACAAACATCCCTAAACCCAGTTTTGCCATGAGAGTCCACCATACCTACCTATGGATTGAGTAAGATCCTTCAAGTAAGTTGTCATCGGTGCAAGCAATAAAAAGTGCTCTCTAAATATGTATGATCTATTAATGTGAAGAAAATAATCTTTATACAAACTTGTGATATGGAAGAAATAAAAGCGACAGACTGCATAATAAAGGTCCTTATCACAAGTGGCAATATAAAGTGACGTTCTATCCCACTAAGATTTTGTACTTCCAACCATAAAAGCGCATGACAACCTCTGCTTCCCTCTACGAAGGGCCTATCTTTTACTTTTATCTTCTACCCTTGTACAAGAGTCATGGTGATCATCACCTTTCCTTTTTATAATTTTTCCTTTGACAAGCACTATATGTTGGAGAGATCCGGATATATATATATATAGGTAAAATGTTTGGGACACCTAGGTACCTGGGCACCTAATTCGGATCCGACCCGCTAATTCATTTTCCGCTTACAAATAATTAATAGTACCTTTCAAATAATTCACTTTCCTTTTCTACTTGCATGCAATACCATTGATTGTAGATTGGTTTCCAAAAAAATTGCATGCTGTTGATTCTCTCATAAACAATAAATAGGCTGAAACTCGTATTTGGGTATATATATATATATATCCTATGATTTTTTAATTTTTTTGTGAATACCCTATGATTTATTCTAGTTATTAGATGTTTTTCCTTAAATACTATAGTATATACCCTATGTTTTATTGTACGTATTAGATACATACAAGCATATCCGGTATATTGAAAAGCGGATACTCAAGTTTTCGCAAAAAACAGTGCATAATGAAGATATATCTGTAAATACCTCAATGTGAAATTTGTTGGTATATACCCATAAGTGTTATTTCCTTTTTATGAGTGAATACATGTATGTAAACTAAATACCTCGACAAACGATACGTGACGTTCGTGTCGTTATGAACATCCATATAACATACATGATGGTGATGTATCCGAGGTATGATAATATAGGAATCATACCAAAAAATATGGCTACATTCTAAAAATAATATGTATTATACTCACATACTTTGTGGGTATATACCGTAAACACAACTAGGTATCATAGAAAGAGAAACCTTTTTTTTGGTATACTCCCAACGGAGACAGAAAGTGGCAAAATCCACTATTTTTTACAAGGCACACTGGCAATACGCGTAAAATGTACCGCGTCTATGTATTATACTATAAGATTTTCCTAGTGTTTCACACGTAAATGGATCACTAAAATTAGGCAGCTTCTTATATTGTAAGGAAGTGTTGGTGCATGCATCCTAATTAATGCCTAAGTCGAAATTAGAGGAAGTAATCACTAATTAACATCTAGTTAAATGGAATTAATTACGACGTTGCAATAACTTTCCAAATTGAATACTGCAAACGGTTATACCCGTTAGTGTCTAGAACACCACAACGGCACACATCTTGATGGAATACAAAGGTAGACAAACAAGGAGCCTGGACACCTAGGTGTCCCAAATTGCCGTCCTATATATATAGGGTCGCGCTATTCGTCATCCTGTGTGAGGAATAGTTATTCTTCACCCCTCTCTATTTTGACGTCAATGCACTGTATTTTTAGGTTTCGTAAATTTTGTCCTATTTCATACGTAAAAAGAGAACGTAAGAAAATATATACTTGCCATAAAAAATGTTTTATGTTATGTAAAGTTACGAACGCAAAAACATACATAAAAATGCGATATTTTTCGTCTCAAAACCTTTTTTGTTTTCTTAAACCAAATTTTATGTAGTGAATCAATATGAATGTAACTATTTGTATTCCAAACGTAATTTGTTTATGAAGCGATCGTAAGATTACCTCGGGTAAAGAATAACTTATTCTGCACCCTGGGTGATGAATAGCAACACTATATATATATATACACTAGGATGTCGGTTTTCAAAAAGTATTATTGTTGACATTACCCTTGAGGTAAAAGGTTGGGAGGCGAAACTATAAGCCCCTATCTTTCTCTGTGTCCGATTGAAACTTTGAACCCATAAGTATCGCATGAGTGTTAGCAATTGTGAAAGATTAAATGATAGTTGAGTATGTGGACTTGCTGAAAAGCTCTTATATTGACTCTTTCTGATGTTATGATAAATTGACATTGCTTCAATGACTGAGATCAAGGTTTGTTAGTTTCCAATAAAATTTCTGATTCATACTTTACTTTGTGAACGAATAGTTACTTTGGCATAATAAAGTATATGGCATTATATTGTTGTTGTTCAAAAGATAATCATGATGCCCTCATGTTCGTATTTTACTTTATCGACACAATTATCTCTAAACATGTAGACATATTTAGCAATATCGGCTTTCGCTTGAGGACAAGCGAGGTCTAAGCTTGGGGGAGTTGATACGTCCATTTTGATATTTTTTGCATTATGGGTTGTTATTACATGTTATATCACAATACTTATGCCTATTCTCTCTTGTTTTATAAGGTTTACATGAAGAGGGAGAATGCCGGCGGCTGGAATTCTAGACTGGAAAAGGAGCAAATATTAGAGACCTATTATCCACAACTCCAAAAGTCTTGAAACTTCACGGAGCATGTTTTTGGAATATATAAAAAATATTTGGTGAAGAAAGTACCCTACCACCCTGGGCGCGCCCCCAACCTTGTGGGCCCCCTGGCAGGCCTCCCGTGCCCATCTTTGGCTATATGGTGTGTTTTGACCTGGAAAAAATCGGAAGGAAGCTTTCGGGATGAAGCGCCGCCATCTCGAGGCGGAACCTGGGCAGAACCAATCTAGGGCTCCAGCGAAGCTGTTCTGCCGAGGAAACAAACCTCCGGGAAGGGGAAATCAAAGCCATCGTCATCACCATCGATCATCTCATCAAGAGGGGGTCAATCTCCATCAACATCTTCACCAGCACCATCTCCTATCAAACCCTACTTCATCTCTTGTATTCGATCTTGGTCCCACAGATTGGTACGTGTGGGTTGCTAGTGGTGTTGATTACTCCTTGTAGTTGATGCTAGTTGGTTTATCTGGTGGAAGATTATATTTTCAGATCTTTAATGATAATTAACACTCCTCTGATTATGACTATGAATATGCTTTGTGAGTAGTTATGTTTGTTCCTGAGGACATGGGAGAAATCTTGTTATAAGTAATCATGTGAATTTGGTATTCGTTCGATATTGTGATGAGATGTATGTTGTCTCTCCTCTAGTGGTGTTATGTGAACATCGACTACATGACACTTCACCATTATTTGGGCCTAGGGGAAGGCATTGGGAAGTAATAAGTATATGATGGGTTGCTAGAGTGATAGAAGCTTAAACCCTAGTTTATGTGTTGCTTCGTATGGGGCTGATTTGGATCCATATGTTTCATGTTATGGTTAGGTTTACCTTAATTCTTCTTTCGTAGTTGCGCATGCTTGCGAGAGGGGTTAATCATAAGTGGTAGGCTTGTCCAAGGATGGGCAACACCCAATCACCAGTCCACCCACATATCAAATTATCAAAGTAACGAACATGAATCATATGAGCATGATGAAAACTAGCTTGACAACAATTTCCATGTGTTCTCGGGAGCGCTTTGCTTTATATAAGAGTTCGTCCAGGCTTGTCCTTTGCTACTAAAAGGATTGGGCCACCTTGCTGCACCTTAGTTACTTTATTTTCTTATTACCCGTTACGATTTACCTTATCATAAAACTATCTCTTACCGATAATTTCAGTGCTTGCAGAGAATACCTTGCTGAAAACCGCTTATCATTTCCTTCCGCTCCTTGTTGGGTTCGACACTCTTACTTATCGAAAGGACTACAATAGATCCCCTATACTTGTGGGTCATCATTAGTACACCTATTCCTGTGGAGGAAGCACAACCAGCATTCGTAGTTTAGCATCTATCGCATTTGATGTTGTTAAATCCTATGTGCATATCTTCCCATCATGGAAATGTTATACTGAAGATGAAGGAAAATGCTAGTTGCAAGTGTTTGTCGAGGAGTTATGTGTAAGTAATGTTATTCATGGCAATTACTTTTCTTTGTCCCATACATTCTACCTCCATGATGGTTATAATACAGCAAATTTTCCCATTTTTCTCTATAGAGAAGGACCGATTTGGAAACTCAGGATGAGGTAACCTGTGCTAATACCTCTGCTATCTTCATGAATGCTTGGTGGGAGTATCAGAATTACCTGAAGAAAACATACTTCAGTGGCAAAGAAACTCATCAAATTTCCTTATGTTCTCCTGAGACACATTTACTAGACGATGACTGGGAATGCCTTGTTCAGTACTAGTCCCGAACCAAGAATGTGGTAAGGTCTATGAGCTCATTTTTTATTTTTAAGTACTATATGGCCGCGTTTTACTGTACTATGTTCATGTAGAATAAGTGCTTAAACCTGAAGAACAACTGTTCTCATTTAAGATTACAATGCTATGGTGCATACTGCTTTACTCTTGTATCACTGTATTTACTCATACAAACTTATTTTTAAATTGAAGGATCCAATCGAAACTCCAATGGCACAACAGGTATGTTTACGCATGTTTCTTTAACAGGTTTGCTCTTATAAATAGCTCTGTTGATTTAAATTTCGATTGTGTATACAGTTGACTTCTCATATCATGCACATTACTAGCATCACAACAGAGCCAATAGTGTTGTCCTACATGTAGACCCGTGGTACCCATCTGAAATATTGTTGTGCCGTGTAGTTTCCCATGCTTTGTATTCTTTCAGTGCTACTTTGTCTTGAACTGATATGATTTGAACTGTGTCTCTATTTTGATTTGTCAGGACAATGTAGTGACCATAGGACATAGATATATGTTTGTTTGATGCTTTTATTATGTACTACTTGCCAATAGAAGACTTGGTAGTTTAATCCTGTCCACCTTACTAATGAACTGGTTCACCAAAATGAGTTCCATATACTACATGCTAAACATATTATGTGTCTGCCTGTTTCTTTTTTAGAATGCTGACAGAATATTGGGGAAGAGTGCCTTATTAAGCAATGGTAAAGGAAGTAATGCAGATAAGGTTCAGGATAGTGAGACATCCTTGTTGGTCTCCAACAAAGCTGATAAAATAGCTAAGGAAAACTATCTTGAAGACAGTGAGACAACCCCAAAGTCCAATCTTGGTGTAGTGTTCGAGTTACTAGCCACAACCGCTGGCACAAGCTATTCGAACTCACTGTTTGAATTAGTTCGGTTTCTTGACTCTCAACTACAAGCTGAAAGACATCGACCAGCTGTGCTGCGACAAGAAGTCGGAGGGTTGCAGAAGTCCTTAGAGAATTCAGACGCATACTTTCTGGTGCAACATCAAGCGTTGGAGGATTTTAGCGCGAAATAGGAGAAAGCTAATAAGCTTGCTAAGCTTATTGCCAGCATGGTGGATACCAAGGATAACGTTTCTTGCACTCTTCTGAAGTTGTTTCAGTAATGGACTTGTTTTGCTGCCGCATTTATTTGCACTAGTGGCCAATTTAGATGGCCAGTGTATGTAATATGCTGCATTGCTCCCTATATTTGCACTGATGGCGAACTTTGATGCCCAGTGGATGTAATATGTGTAATAGCCATAATAGCCTAGCGTTAGTTGCTTGCTTATTTATTTCCTTATTGTCTTGTTTAATTGTTTGCTTGTACTCACTGCAGTTATTTTTCACGTTTTTCTAGTGGCCACAGTAACCTATTTTTGTAACTAGGCCACAATAACCATGGCAACACACAGACTGTTGTAACCATGGTCCTGCTACCTGCTATAGTGACCATGGGCCTCCTACGGGCCATAGGATCCATGGGCCTTCTACGGGCCATGTAATTTCTATGGGTCGTATAATCGTTTTGCCAAACATGGGTTGTACTATTCATGGACCAATAACGGTCCACAAAATGGGTCGTAAACGAGCTAGAGTGGAAATCATCTGTGTATGGCCCGACCATAATGGGTCGTTAATAGGCCGTATTTGATGACGCTATGAAAACATCCCAAAGGGTTAACGGGCCACAAACGGGCCGAATGTAACCACGGGCTGAATTTGCCCCACAAGCAGAACAGGCCAGTAACGGACCGTAAGTAACCGAATTCTGGAAATGAGCCCAAGAATAAATGGGCCCTTAGAAGGCCGAAACTTAACACGGGCTGGAAATGGCCGACGAAATAATGGGTCGTTAATGGGTATAAAGCGATACACTATTCATTATGGGCCAATTTCACCTCGGGCCTTTAATGGGCCTAGGGTTACAAAGGGCCCCGTATGAGCCGAAAGATGTCATGGGCCATACATGGGATGGAAGTTACAACGGGCTGGAATCATATTGGACGGCCCAGATGATGCTACTGGACCTAATTCGGATAGGCGTAAATGGGTTATATGCGAACAGGCCGTTAACAAGCTTTCCGTGGGCCGGACCGCTACCTTTGACCAAGTCAAACGGGCTAGCCTTTTTACCGAAATGGGCCTCAGTTGGGCCACGCCACGTGTTGATGTATCATAGGCGCCTCCGGTCCAATAAGTGGAGGACATCTGTCCCAACGGTGGGCCGACACGTGGTTCCTCCATCCATTGAGAATTTTACACGTGGAAAATCCCCATTGGTTTGGGCTGTTAACAGGTTATCGGATCCAAACCGGAACTCGATAGCTTAACGGCGAGCCGTTACTATGGATGCCACATGTCGGTTACCCTTGACGAAAGCACTTCCATGACGCATCATTTATCATCATGGAAGTGGACACTTCTGTGATGATAATTTTTGTAATGTCATGGAACACTTCTACGACAGCATAGGTGTGACTATCTTGATTCTGTCATAAAATCATCATGGATATACATGCATGACAGAAAACGTGACCTACTGTGACAAACACGTATCATCACAGCAGTGTATTTTTTTGTAGTGCAGTGAACGTATCGTGCTTTCACTTCAGATAAAGTGATCGTCGGTGTATATATCACGAGAGGAAGATGAAACATACCTGAGTGTGCTGAGGGTGTACTTTTAGAGGGCCTACGGATAGTTTTGTGCGTACGTGAAAGGGGCGTAGAGGAGGGGTGTGCGATGGAGAAAGAGATGCTCTTCATTTCTCTTTATTATGACTAACTTTATATAGTATAAAAATATAAAAATTCACAATGCGGAATAAATATCATTGGGTGCACCATGCAATGCAAATTAACTTTCATACTCCATATAACTTTGTAATGTTGTATAAATGTAGATTTTCTAAAATATATTTTTGTCCACACTTTGTGTGGTTTTCATTCAGAAGGAATGTTGTATCCATAGTAAAAGTGAAGAGAGGGATTTTTAAACCAATGGGGTACGTGATAAGATGTAACATGTGTGAATGTGTAGTTGACGTATTTGGTAGGGCCTAGAGAGGGTATGTGTACGTATTTGAGAGAGGCATGGATAGAGGGGCCGACATGGGGGCTACGAGAGAGAGATGGCACGAGAAATGATAGAGGTCTAGAGAGAGACACGAATATGATGTCTCTGTGAGATATGCCCTTGAGTGTGTCCATGGAAGGGGGAGGGGATAGAGACATGAGGAGAAATAGTTTGTGCGGTGTGTGTGTGTTGGTATGTGTGGGTGTGAGAAGATAATGAGACCAAGGGGTAGAGGGTGTGTCACCTCATGACGTCCAGTGGGCCGAGGAAAGGCCCTTGGGTCTGTTCCGTCCTACGCCACATTGGTTGGCCCATCGCATCTTAGGGACTAGTCGTACAAGAAAAACATACCAGAGCCGTGAAGGACTCTGTGTCCACTAAGAAAGCCAACTAGGATTTGTAACACTAGATCCCCGAACTAAGGTAATCCCTTGTCTCTGATAGTACCATTCATCCAACCTAACTTTAAGGGGCATCCTACAGAATGCTTTGCTGGAATCATATTTGTCAATTAGGAAGAGAGGTGGAGACAATGTGTGCGAGATAGGCCTAAAGATCATGTGCGTGCGGGAGACACGTAGGCAGGTCTATTTATAGAGAAAGGGTCGATTGGGATCGTGCATGTGTATGCGTGTGAGAGTAAGAGTTCTTGTGATGAAGGTTAGTGAAAACAATCGTAAATGGTTACGAGAGCGAGGGAGGGTGATATCGAGAGAACGTGTGCGAGAAAGACACCTCGGGAGAGAGTGCATGAGCATGTGTGAAAGACCCCAGATGGATATACATCGTGTGCATGTATGTGTGAGAGAGAAAGTTAGTATGTGGGTGAGGAGGGGCCTATAGAGAGTGAATCTCCACATAAAAGATTGATGTACACATTGATTGAAAATATAAATTGTATCCAAATATTTGGATGGGATCATGATATTTTCAATTTGCACAAGTAACGGTACAATGCATCACTTTAGCAATTTGAATATAAACTTGAGTATAGTTTGTGTTGTGTGTGTAATGCACATTATACATACAAAAGTTACACAATGAACATTCTAAATAGCTAGCTAGGAACTAGCATACATTTGAATTCAACTTAAGGTGGTTTAAACGAATTCAACATGAAGTACATTCAATTATTTGAATTCGAGATCATGGCATTTGTAAATCATACCTAAATTAAGGGGGCATCAATCTTTGCTCTGCTTTTGTACATTATTGCATAGATAGTTGTGTACAAAATATATTTAAATTTACCTCCTCCATTCCAAAATAATCAAAGTTATAGGATTTTCAAGTGTCAAAATTTCAAAAAAGAAGCACATAATTTAATGAGGTTTTCAAACTTACGAGGTCAAATTTAACGTTGTCTTATTAGGTCAATCCTCAAAGTTCAAGAGAACTCTAAACGTGAATGCTTCTGTTTCAAAATTTCGAATGAAGCGTCAAAAGACGCTCTACTTGCCCGAAACCACGTGTGACCAATGTTTGGTAGAAGGAAATTACTTTTCTATCTCTAAATCGTGAAGCCTACCGGCCCCACGTCCGAAGGTCTAAACCGGGGTAGGTTTGTAACTTCATCTAGACGCCACGCAACCGCCTCCAAAAAACATTCATACACCATGGCCGCCTAAACACACATGCACTCGGCCAAAATCTCTCCCGTCCACTATTTGGGACACCTGAGATTACAGTCCTACCCCTGACCCGTAGTAGGTCTGAAATTTAAGAGGGGGGCAAAGTTTGTACAAGCGTGTGCCAGACCGAAACATGGTTCCCCCTTAGCCCCCCTTCCTGTCTGATTCCCCATTCATACTCCATGGGCACCAAAACTACCTCTCCACCAGCTGCAAAACCCCAGCGTCCTCCTTCCGCCACCCTATCCCACCCATCAACAACCGCCCTCCTCCATCATGCCAAAGCCGATACCTCGATGTCGCCGTCCACCGCCACCGCAACCGCAACGCCCTCCATGGCTAGTAGTTGAAGCCGAGGCCGAGCTGCCTCCAAGATACTGACGTGCGCCATACCCGAGCCAGTTCAACCACACCATCCCGCGCCTCCCCAATGTCGCTCCAACTTCGCCACCGTCCACCACACCGGAGTTTTTCCCGCTATGCCGACCTTCGCCGCCTCGGATCTTCTTCCCCTCCGCTGATAAACAGCCACCACAACACAGTCAACAATTTGGCATGGGTTCGTCCAAGGCTCCACCGTCCTCCACAACATCGGGTCCCCCGATAAAAGGAAGAAGATCGCCGCGAAATTAGGAGGACACAGCACTGGCAACCGGAATTGGTACTCCTCTTCCCTTATTCGTGCAAATCTTATGTGTCTACTTGCACGGTATTCATCCCACAGAAGACACTAGTTGGCCGCTTCTTACCGCACCTTCTTCCTTATACTAGATGTTCCTAGTAACTCATGATGCACAAGGTTTCTCCTCACATACTATTTCACCTTAGCTAAAGGTCCAGCGCCCCTGGATTTCAATTCCTGGTTAGTTGATTCCCAATTAAAGGAAGCACAACCCGCGGAGGCGCTAGTCCGCCTGTTGCGCTGGGTAAGCAATGCCTCAGTGTTTATCTTAGGGGTGTGTGGGTCCTAGGAGCTGCTAGCGCCTGATCTGGAGGTCAGCCGGGCTTAAAGGGATGGCTGAGGGGCGGTGCCAAGCACGGCCGTGGTGTGAGGTCGAGCGGTAGGCAGGGCTGTGGAGGCAGGGGTCTGGGCCGGTGGTCGCTGGCGGTTCGAGAAAGATTGTCAATAGTGACTAGTGGGAGGTAGATGAAGGTCATCTGCCCGTTCCTTGTGGATCAGACGATTCGGAAAAAAATGACTAACCTATTTATCTTTAGTCATCTGTTATTTTGATAGGACCACATGTGGTGGTGTGCTGGAGGGGTACCTGCATTTCCCAAGCATCCCTATGCTCATATTACAAAATCCTATAATCTAATTTCGTGTGCCATGCATGTTGTAGAGCTATCATGTCTCCTGCATTTATTTTTCAGCCACCTGCTATCTGCTACTTTTACAGTGCACTAGCTCTTCACACACATTTCACCCATACTCTCACTATTGTTTTTTATGCATGGGTATTTCAGCCTCAGCCACACTATTGATAAAAACATGAAAGAAAAGAGAGAAGTCACGCCTGCTTAATGCGCGGATAAGCAAGACACGTCTCGGTCCTATACAAGGTGTAGTGTCAGCAGATGGAGACAGTGAATGTAGCTCTGGAGTTGATGCTCTCGTTTGCCATGAACTACCATCTCAGGTGCTTGCTTTAACATGTTCTTACATAATGTTCTTGTGCATCTCTCATCAATCACCTACGATGAGATAGTCAGGCTTGTGGATTTTTGTGAGAAAAAAATCCTCTTTTAAAGAATGCAGTGTCAGCCTCCCCACATGATTCTCAAGAAACAACATGGCTAGATTAAGATAGTCAACTTAGCTCAGTAGTTCATGACCACATTTCCCCTACACCACCATCGTAGGTGCTTGCTCTAACTTGGTAGTGTGATATGTGGTTGCATGTTACATATGGTGTCTAGATTGTAATTCTACCAATCTGGTTAAATTGCATGTGCTATTCTGCTTAGTTTATACATTATATCTGTTAATGTGACATGCCTTCCTGTCTTTGGTACATACTACATCTGTCTATTAAGAATGTCCTTGCATAAAACTATTGTTTTTTTGTATCCCTCATCAATCAATTATGATGATACACCTTTAGTATATGTAGTGTGTATTTGTTGCATCTTTCATATGATTTATAGCATGCACTGCTTCTAATTTGTTGAAACGCCATTTATGATGGAAGGCTTTTAACTTGGCAAAGTCATATTGGTTGCATCTTTCATGTGGTGTCTAGCTTGCATTGCTTCCAATTTGCTGAAATGGCTTATGCTTAGTTTACACAAATAGTTGTGAATATGCCATGCAGTCCTATTTATCGTACATATTCCATCCTTGTATCATGGGTTTGCCTTACATCAAAGTAGTTATTGTTAGTACCATGCATGAATGAGTTCTGAAGAGTGAATTTATTGCTTTTTCTTGTCAGTTTTACTTGAGAATGAAAAATCAATAAAGCGGAAGGAATTTAGCAAGGCAGTGGATAATGGTGCTCCTTCCGACCAACTAAAACGGAGGGCCTCTACAGATTCTACTCCGACATCCCCCCAACAAGATTTGCAAGAGAACACATGCATAGACACTCACAGTAGTTGTGTTGATGATGAGCACGTCTCTCTTAGTCCACCATCATAGGTGCTCCCTCTAACTTGGCACTATTATACGTGGTTGCATGTTATGTATGATGTCTAGATTGTATTGCGTCTAATTTTGTTGAATACCATCTGGTTACTTTATAGATTATACTCACATGTTCCTAGTTCTAGAACATACAATATCTGCCTATCACACCATTTTCTTACATTAAAGTACTACTATTGTGTAACATGCAACAATCACTTATCATAAGACACGTTTAACTTGGTAGTGTGATATAGGTTATGTCTCGCATTGTTTTCTAGCTTGTACTACTAATTTGTTGAAATGGCTCTAATGACGACACAGTTTGAACTTGGTAGAGTGATATTTGTTACATCATACATATGGTGTCTAGCTTTCATTGCTTCTAATTTGTTTAAATTCCTTCTGCTTAGTTTACACATCTTAGCTGTGAATATGCAATGTTGTCCTTTTTTCTTACACATTCAATCGTCCTATCATGTGGTCGCCTTACATTAAAGTAGTGATAATTAGCATCTTGCATCAATGAGTTCTGAAAAGCGAATTTTTATTCATTTTTCTTGTGGGTTTGACTTGACAAGGCAATAAAATTAAGTAAGAGGAAGGAAAAAATTAAGGCAGGAACCGATGACGGTCTTCGAGTGGAACCGGCATCACAGGTGCTTTCTCTAGCTTGGCAGTGTGATATTTGCTTGCATGTTGCATATAGTGTCTAGCTTGTATTGCTTCTAATTGATTAAATTACATCTGCTTAGTTTACACATTATACATGTGAATATGGCATGTCTTCCTTATTTTGCATATACTACATCTCTGTATTACATGTTCTAACATCAGAGTACTATTCGTGTCTATCCTACATCTAGGGGTGGGCAAAAAACCGAAGACCGAAGACCAGCGCCAAAAAAAATTGGACCGAAGCCGAAAAAACCGAGGACCGAAACTTCGGTTGTCTAATCGGTCACAAAACATCAGAAACCGATATTACATCGGTGTATTCGGTCGTTCGATTGTGTTGACCGAATATACCGAATTAACCAAACACACACAGGCACCGCATCAAGTGTATTAAGGCTAGCATACTAGGCCCAAAATCGCATCCCCGTCAGCCCATTTACTACGCTCCAAAAAAGCCCAATAATGATAAAAGCCCTTTTTCCAGGCCTTTTCCTCTGCCACAAACACACACGAAACTCCGTGTTGTCTCCTGGATTCGCTAGAGGTTTCAACCTCAGTCCATCACACGTAGCCCTAAACGCAGTGCCACCTCCTCTATTTTTTCCCATCTGGCGCAATACCAGCGGCCACCGGCTGCGTGCATGCACGGGGCACCCATGTGTCCTGCGCGGTGGCTCCCGACGGTGCTCATGGCTCCCTCGCGACGGGCGATGGCCGACGACGTCCATCAGTTCCATGCATTCATGGGCTCGCGACCAGCATCTGTTCATGGCCGGCTGCCTGCTTCCAGCGATGCATCATCCCATGTGTGCTACAGATGTTTCAATTGATTCCTGTTCGCTACTTCACATTTTCTTGGCCAAGGTTGGACTCTCGATTTCTTCCTCTCAGTCAAAATATCGGTTCGCTTCGGTAGTAACCGAGCACTGAACCGATTATCAGTGGACCGAAGTCTCAGTCACTGATTTCTACAAAGATCGGTCAATCAGAAAAAGCAGAAAACCGAATTTGAAAAAAACCCGAGGCACCAAACCTATTTCTTCGGTCTAACCGAATGCCCAGGCCTACCTACATCAATCACTTATGACGATATACCTTTAACTTGGTAGTGTGATGTTGTTTGCATCTTTCATATGATTTATTTCTTGTACTGCTTCACATTTGTTTAAATGCGAGTTATGATGAGAAACTGTTAATTTGGCAGAGTACTATTTGTAGCATCTTTCGTATGGTGTCTACCTTCCATTGCATTGCTTATGGTTTATTGAAATGCCTTCTGCTTAGTTTACACATCATAGGTCTGATTATCTCATGTCATGGCATGTCTTCCTTGTTTTGTATATACTACATCTATGTATTACATGTTCTAACATCGAAGTATTGTTCGTGTCTATCTTGCATCAATCACTTATGACAAGACTCCTTTAAATGCCAGTTATGATGAGATACTGTTAACTTGGTAGAGTACTATATTTGTAGGATCTTTCATATGGTGTCTACCTTCCATTGCATTGCCTCTAATTTATTGTAATGCCTTCTGCTTAGTTTACACATCATAGGTCTCATTATCTCATGGCGTCCTATTTTTCGTACATATTACATCCTCCTATCATGCGGTTGTCTAACATCAAAGTTTAGTTCGTCTGTATCACGCATCAATTTGTTCTGAAGAACTAAATTTTTAATCATTTTTCTTGTTGGCTTGACTTGACATGGCAAAGAAAAAGACCCAGGAACACATGATGGTAGGGGATGGTGTTAGTACTCGAGACGCACGGAAACAGAAGCAGAAGAATTATGCAAATTCTGCTAGTACTGATAGTGCAATAAAAGGTCAAAGTCCACCAAAAAATTGTACAGACACGGTATCCCCTGCTACACCAGCTGCAAAACAATCCAAACTCAAACGAAAAGCTGCCACCAAACATGGAATGACATCACTAGTTGTTGCAGCACCTGCCTCGACAGTACCATCTACACGAGTTACTCATTCGGCAACTCTGCTAGCGGCAAGTTCCGAAGCTCCCTTACCACCTGAGACTACTTCCTAAGCACTCTCGACACAAGACGACTTAGCAAGATCAGATGAACCTTGTGAGCTTCAATGGCAAGAAGGTAGTTGCTCAAGTCAAGTTATAGTTGCATGCTTCTTTATAGGTATTCTCACAGTTTGATGTACACTAACACTTCCCATTTTCATTGTTGAACTAGGACCTAGGCGCAAGAGGAAACAGACATCAGGGATAATTCTTGACAGGTTAACTAAATCTAGAGGAGGAAGAATGGAGATCCATTTTGAGGTAGTTTTAAAAAGGTCACGTGATGCTACAGAGTCAGCCAAGTTAGTATCAGAGGCAGTCATTGTCGTTAGGTGTCACGCACGTATCCACCCAACATGGAGTTAGTACATGAATGACAAAGATGAAACCCAGTTTAACACCTTCCTCGACCATTTATCTGTAAGTATGGTTATGTATGGAAATTAGTAATATCGTCTTGCTCTGTCCCATACTTTCTAGGTTACTCGTAATGAGACTCCCACAATGTTCAACAGACGAGGTTCAAGTTGGATAGCCAAGATGATGCAACCAGGCAAGCATGTACCCATGTTTTCAAGTCTGCTCTATGATAGTATCAGTATAACTTGAGGAAAACTCATTTTGAAGGCAAGGCTAAAAGTGAACTTGCCTAAACATCTCCAGTGGAAAATATAATGGATAAAAACTGTAGAGGCCTTGTTCAACACTGGTCTGATCCAAAGTATCAAG